>NW_004443963.1:2452580-2481711 GCF_000243295.1 Trichechus manatus latirostris | reverse complement strand
TTTCCTTGTATCCTGTTCTCTTCATTCTCCCTTGCTCCCGAAGGGATGAGACCAGTGGAGTATCTTAGATGGCCGCTCACAGGCTTTTAAGACCCCAGTACAAGGTAGAATGTAGAGCATTGTCTTTATAAGCTGTGTTATGCCAGTTGAGCTAGATGTTCCCCGAGACCATGGTCCCCACAGTAGAGGGCTGTTTTTGCTTTACGATAGCAGAGCTGAATAATTGCAGTATAAATCATGTGGCCTGCCAAGCCTAAGATGTTTACTACTTGGCCCTTTACAGAGTAAGTTTGCCGATCCCTGGCCTAAAATGACAATTGCTTATTCTCGGGGGGGGGGGTGTGGGTCAGCTGGGGTTGGCTCATCTAGGTTGGACTTGGTTCGCTCTACTCCCCATGTTTCTCATCCTCCTGGGAGCAGCGGATCCACCTGAATGTGTTCTTCTTAAAGCATTGGTAAAGACACAAAAGATCAGGTGAATACTTGCAAGCCCTCCTGAGGTCTAGGCTCAGAGAGGTGCAGTTACCTTCTCATTTTTGTTCCTTGAATACATCAAGCTTTTTCCTGCTTTAGGACATTTGTGCTCGCTATTCCTCAGCCTGGGGAGCATTGCCCCAGACCATCAGGTCACTGTTATTGTGTACTGTTAAGTCGATTCTGACTCATAGTGACCGTATATAGCAGAGTAGAACTGCCCCATAGTGTTTCCTCGGTTGTAATCTTTACTGGAGCAAATCACCAGGTTAGTATAGTAGCTGAGTGCTTAACTATTGCGCCATAGGGCTCCTTATCATTTCACTAGCTTCTTCACATAAGTCTCAGCTCAGTAACACCTTCACAGATGGGCCTTCACCACCACCCAACCTAAAGCTGCCTATCCCCTCAGCTTATTCCTTAGCACATTACCCTGTTTTTCTTTGTTTTTTTGAATAATACTTAGTGTCAGTCTGAAATTGTGTATGCACATATGTTTTCTTGTTTAATGTCTTATCTCCCTCCATGAAAATGTAAGCTCTGTGGAAGCAGGGGCCTCTCTGTCTCATTCACCACTGTATCCCTAGCCACTAGAATGGAGGCGAGCACACAGAAGTCAGTTGAGTACAGGAATTCCTTTTCTTGATATCTGTAACATGTTCTGGTGTCATTTTGATGGTATGAAAAAGTCACTTGTGGTGAGCAGTTTCTAAATTTAACTGTAACAGAAAGTATGTGGGTGAAGTTGGTATTTCACAGTATTTTAATTTTTGCAACAGTAACATAAAATAGTGATTTCATTCTTTTTGCCTTTGCTCTGTAATGAAAGTCTCCTTATAGATGAGGTAAAGCAGTAACTCATAATTAAAGCTGTCCAGCTGTTGCATTAATCCATCTCACTCAGTAAAAGGCAAATCTTTAGCAGGAACCACAAGGCCCTATGTCATTGAGGGCTAGATTCCTCTCTGACCTGTCTTCTACCCTCCCCCTGCACATTCTGCAAACCTCCAGGCACGTGCTGTTGGCTGTGAATGGAGTGCTTCCCACCAAGATAGCTTTGGGCCTTGTTCTTTACTGTCTTCACATCTTTACTCAAGTATTACCTTCTTTTTTTTTTTCTTTTTAATATTTTATTGTACTTCAGGTGAAGGCTTACAGAACAGATAGTTTCTCATGTAACAGTAACACACATGCTGTTTTATAACATTGGTTAACAACCCCACAACATTTTAACCCTCTAAATTCTCAACTTTTTTTTTTTTTTTTTTTGGTGAAAATACACATAGCCAAAGATACGCCATTTCAAAAATTTTTTTTACATACACATTTAAGTGACATTGACTACGCTCTTCTAATTGTGCTGTTATTCTCACTTAAGATGAAAGCTTACAGGACAAAATAGTCTCCCATTTAACAGTTACTACAAATGTTGCCCTATGACAATGGTTAACAATCTCACAACACATCAACAATATCCTTACTCTACTTTGTGTTCCCTATCATCAGCTTCCTACTCCCCTTCTGCCTTCTGGGCCTTGTCACTGGACTCCTGTACCTCGTTACTCTCATGGTTTTACTGGGCTGTCCACTCGCAGGCTGATCAGTGAACCTCGAAGGTAACTTTACCACTGAGCTAAAAGGGTGTCTGGGGGCCATCAAATATTACCTTCTTAGTGGGGCTTTCTTACCCTACTTAAAATTGCAACCCCCACCACAAGACCTTTCTCCCCCACTTTCCCTTCCTTATTTTCTCCATGGCACTTGTCACCATCTGAGATACTATACATTTTATTTATTAAGTGTCTTAGTTATCTAGTGCTGCTATAACAGAAATACCACAAATGGATCGCTTTAACAAAGAGAAATTTATTCTCTCACAGTCTAGAAGGCTAGAAGTCCAAATTCAGGGTACCAGCTGTAGGGGAAGGCTTTCTCTATCCTTGTCATCAATCTTCCCCTGGTCTGATTGATTCTCCGCGCAGGAACCCTGGGTCCAAAGGATGCACTCTGCTCCTGGTGCTGCTTTCTCGGTGGTATGAGGTCCCCATGTCTCTGCTCACTTCTCTTTTATATCTCAAAAGATTGGCTCAAGACACAATCCAATCTTGTAGATTGAGTCCTGCCTCATTAACATAACTGCCGTCAGTCCCATCTCATCAACATCATAGAGATAGGATTTACAACACATAGGAAAATCACATCAGATGATAGAGTGGTGGACTATTACACAGTACTGGGAATCATGGCCTAGCCAAATTGATACACATATTTTGGGAGACACAATTCAATCCATGACATTAAGGTACTGTTTTTCTCTCTGTACTGGAATATTAGGTCCATGAGGTCAGGGATGTTTGTATCCTCAACACCTAGAACAGTGCATGGCACACAGTAGATGCTTGGTAGATACTTGGTGAATGAATGAATTCCTTGGAACTGCCTCAGCTGGTAGTTAGTGCATCCTTCCTGGAGATATTAGAGGCCAGATAGCCATTTGTGAAGGTCATTCACTAAGGAGTTCCTACTCCAAGGGGAAATTTGAAAGACAGTTCCTTTCAACTCTGATTCTATGACTGTTTGTTGGTTATGTTGGTATGGTAGAGAGAGGAGGAAAGGCTGGCTTCTTGGGGGTGCCAAGTCTGATTATCCAGCTTGTCTTCCTTTTTGTATAGCATTTTCCATTTTTGTACTTTTCCTCAATTTGGTTCCTACTTATACTACTAAGTCTGTCCAGCACTGTGCTAAATGAAAAGGTTGAATATCTAATCACCAGCATGAACTGTGTATGACTTAATGATTTTATGTGGTGCCACATACATTTTTCCCTCTTAACTATATATGGCTTTTACAAATATAAGATTACTGTTCAACTTTTGTTAGACTTAGCATGTGGCTTTCTTTTTAATGGAACCGTTTTTGGCTGTTAAGCTTATTTAGAAATAACTTGCAGAACCAGTATAACAAGAAAATATCTTGTTCCTATTTTGTTTAATTAGAAAATAAAGTTATATAATGAAAAATTATTGTAGATAATGGAAATAACTATGTAATACTTCTTAGTAATACACACATATACATGCCTGCCTGCATTTGACATACATATGTGTGTGTGTATGTGGTATGATTGATTACTTTTGGGTGGCCTTTCTGGCCATGGTCTTGTAACTACCACCCAGGTGATTGGGTGGGACTATGTGATAGGCTGATCCAAGGGATTGGTCAATTTTGCTTAAAAGAGAGCCAATTCCAAAGCAGAGGGGAGGAGCCCACCACCACTAAGGAAGGAGAGACCAGGAGAGACCCAGCAGCAGAGACCCCAGCAGGAGACGGTGCAGTGGGCTTCCTGGCCCACGGAGAGAGAAAGCTGAGTGCCTTTGGGCAGAAACTGGAAGGTCACGGAGAGGTGTGCCTGCAAACACAGCTGGGGAGAGGCTATCCTGATGGAATAACTGTATCCTGATTTTCTGAGTGTTCTTGAGCATGAAATTTTAACAGTTACTTCCCTAATAATCCCTGTAATTGTTGGTATGGTCTGTGAGTTCTGTGTGACCATTGCAGTAAATTATCAATTCCAGTAGATAGTGCTGTGGGAGGGACGGTTGGTGTCAGAATTGTGATGATGGCAGAGAGAGGAGGCATGTTTAACCTCCACATCATGGGAATCAGCCTTGGGCTGTTGATCTTGGTTCTATTTCTCCCTTGTGGGGTTGGAGGAGGTGATACACTGCCCCCAAGCCATTTTTACAGTGTGTATGTGTATTTCTGAAAATGTCAATTGGGGAGAATTTTTAGAAATTCAGTTCTATTATAAAAGTAGAGTTGATGATGATTCCAGATTGATTACACAAATTGTGAAGGTATGTGATTTTTTAAATATTAGCTATCATAAGCTCAAGCCATATTCAGAAGAGGACATGGAATGAAGGATATCATTGATGATATCAGATGGATCTTGGCTGAAAGCAGATAATACCAGAAAGGTGTTTGCCTGTGTTTTATTGACTACCCAAAGGCATTTGACTCTGTGTATCATAACAAATTGTGGATAGTGTTGTGAAGGATGGGAATTCCAGAGCACTTAATTGTGCTCATGAGAAACCTGTACATATACCAAGAGGCAGTCATTCGAGCAGAACAAGGGGATACTATATGGTTTAAAATCAGAAAAGGTGTGTATCAGGGTTGTATCCTTTCACCATATTTAAATCAGTCTGTATGCTGAGCAATAATCTGAGAAGCTTTACTGTATAAAGAAGAATGTGGCATCAGAATTGGAGGAAGACTCATTAACAATCTGTGATACACAGATGACACAATTCTGCTTGCTGAAAGTGAAGAGGACTTGAAGCACTTACTGATGAAGATCAAAGACTACAGCCTTCAGTATGGATTACACCTCAACATAAAACAAAAATCCTCACAACTGGACCAATAAGCAACATAATGATGAAGGGAGAAAAGATTGAAGTTGTAAAGGATTTCATTCTATCTGGGTCCACAATCCATGCCCATAAAAGCAGCATTCAAGAAGTCAAACAGTATATTGCGTTGGGCACATCTGCTGCAAATGACCTCTTTAAAATCTTAAAATGCAAAGATGTTACTCTGTAGGACTAAGGTGCACCTGACCCAAACCGTGGTATTTTCCGTGGCCTTATACACACGCGAAAGCTGGGCAATGAAAAAGATTGAATTGATGCATTTGAATTATGGTGTTGGTGAAGCATACTGAACATACCATTGACTGACAGAAGAATCAATGAATCTGTCTTGGAAGAAGTATAGCCAGAATGTTCCTTAGAAACAAGGATGGCAAGACTTCATCTCACATACTTTGGACATGTTATCAGGAGGGACCAGTCCCTGGAGAAGGACATCATGCTAGGTAAAGTACAGGGTCAGCGAAAAAGAGGGAGACCCTCAACAAGATGGATTAACACAGTGGCTGCAACAGTGAGCTCAAACATAGCAACGATTGTGAGGATGACACAGGACAGGGCAGCGTTTCGATTGTTGTACATAGGGTCACTATGAGTTAGAGCCCACTCAACGGCACCTAACAACAACAACATAAGCCTCAGGTTTTGCTAGAGTGGTGGGAAAAAAAAGAAAAAACCCATTGCTGTGGAGTCTATTCTGACTCATAGCAACCCTATAGGACAGAGTAGAACTGCCCCACAGGGTTTCCAAGGAGCGGCTGGTGGATTCGAACTGCTGACCTTTTGGTTAGCAGCCGTAGCTCTTAACCACTGCACCACTAGGGCTCCAAAAGGAGGAGATATTATTAAACTGTCTCCTCCTTCTGTCCTTTAATTCAGCAAGTGTTTGTTGAGTGCCTACGGAATGCCAGAGACTGAGAAGATAATTCAAAGATGAAGAGACATAGTCTTTGCCCTCAGAAGGTTATAGATTAATGATGGCAATGGACATGCAGATGACCTATTGTAGGTTAGTAAGATAAAAGCTGCAGTGGGCTAGAGATACAGGAAACATGGTGAGCATAGAGGAATGGGATGGATTGAGAGTCCAGGTTTGAGAGTTAGACAGCCCTAAGTTTATCAGGGGTCCTTGATCTTTTTTGTATTATTGTCCCTGTGACAGTTTGGTGAATTCTGTGATCCTCTTCTTGGAAAAATGTTTAAAAATGCATAGGATTACAAAGAAAAGCTATTATGGTGAAATATAGTAATCCAAATTCTAAAAGTCAAATGTACAATATGTTAACATGTGCTTTTTTATTAACACAGATAACAAGACCTAGTGTGGGAGGGTGTCTAATAACTGTCCTGGTTTCAAAGTAGTGAGAAGTATAAATTATTTCAAGATACCTGCAACAGTAGTATTTGATATGAAATTATCTCTGATAGTAAAGTTATAGACACTGCTAATATTACTGAGATGGAGGAAATGCTAAGTTTCACTTAGAGGTAAGTGAAAATAAAGACAGCTTTTTTCCCCATCCAAGTCCACAAACTCCCTGAATTCATCATGGATTCTGGGGGGAATTCCATAGACTCCAGGTTGAGAACCCTTGGTGAGTCTTAGGCTCCTCATCTTTAAGGTTTGAGTACTGGTCTTCTGTAGCTCCGATTCTGAGGGTAGATTTGGCTTGCCAATGTTGTAGATTGTCACTTTCTTACTTAGCTTAAAATACCTGAGTTATCGTCATCTTTGAGGATTTTAGGAATAAGATTAAGATTGGAATGTACGCACGAAGCTTTGTTTTTCAGACTTGGTCCAACCACATTCATTGCCCACTGGGCTAAAATGATTCCAGGAGTTTTGAAATGAGTTAGTTGATGTCTAGGGAGCGCAGTCACCTGCTGAGCCATGAATCCTCTGCTTGTAAAGCTGTGGTCTTTTCTTGTTACAGTGTTCTTCGTCCTGGACTGGTTCTGTTGGCTTATGGAGGGACTGTATAATATGGTTTATAAATAGATACGTTATGCTTATTAATTTCTCCTTGTAATTTTAAACTTGTCTCGCATTTAAAAAGCAAACTGAATAAGGCCAGTGATGCTTTTTACAGAAATGTTTTCTTCTAGAAAGATGGTAACAGATTATACTTCTACCAGCAATTTATCAAAAAGCCTACTTTCTATACTACTGCTGATTAAACAATTCTCTGCCAATCTGTGGAATTGTATTTTATTTTAGTAATTTGCACTTCTTTAATTATTGGTGAGTTTTACCATATTTTCATGTTTTCTATTAACCATTTGTATTTCCTCTATGAATTGTTGTGCCTTCAGCCCATTTTCCTATTTAGATATGATTATTTTTCTCATTGATTTATGTTAGATCTTTATTAAATTATCCCTTTGCCATTATTTATGAAAGTGTTATCATTGGTTTGTTTTTTAAGTTTATTTTTTTATGCATAAGAGTGAGCTTTTAAAATATTACTACCCTATAGAGGTTGCATGGATGTTAACATTGTAATTATTAATTAATTAAACTATATATATGCTTTATTAATTTTCTGTATGTTATTTTTCAAAATTTAAAACTAGGTTAAAAAAAGATAACTAGAATTTGAACATTGGTCTCTCTAGTTCATATAACGATGCTTTTACTGCCTCACAGTGATCATGTTCACCTCTGTGGCTTCCATCCCAGCTCCTTTTCACATGACCCTTACACTCTGTTGCTTAAAAAAAAACAAACACTTTTTTGAGGGAATGGGGTGGGGATTGTTTCTGCACTTCTATGTATTTCTATTTCTAGAAATTTGCCCTAAGGAAGTAAATATTTAGAGATGCAACAGTCTGTGTTCAAGGATATTCATGGAGGCTTTTATAGTGAAGAAATAGGAAATGACCTAACTAATAAAAGGGGAATGGTAAATCATTAATGCCATGTCTGTAACATAGACAAGAAGCCCAGGTGGCGCAAATGGTTAAGTGCTTGGCTGTTAACTGAAAGGTTGGAGGTTGGAACCCACCAAGACACTCCGTGGGAGAAAGACCTGGTGATCTGCTTCTGTAAAGATTACAGCCAAGAAAACCTATGGGGCAGCTGTACTCTAACACGTGAGGTTGTGATGAGTCAAAATCCACTCGATGGCACCCATTAACAACAACATAGCATAGACCATGTTATCAGTAAGAATGTTACATTAAAAGTGTTTGATAATGTGTGAAAATGCTCATGATATGCTAAGAGGAAAATATATATATATATCAGGATATGAAACCAAAAATACAATGCTTCTTTTGTTTAAAAAGTGTGTGTGTCTGTATCTCTGTATAAGCATATAAACAAACACAAAACAAAAGTTGGAAGGAAATATAGCAAACTCTTAGTAATGGTTATTTCTGAGTGGTGGAATTATGGGTAATTTTTGTTTTCTTTATGTATGTCTATATGTTCCTAATTTTCTAAAATGAGCACTTACTACCTTTATAATCAGAAAAAAAAATTTTGAAAAACTAGTTTACTTGTTAAAACTGTTAGCTAAATGGTTTAAGAAATTTAATGATTTCATGTATTTGTTCTTTTAAAATGCCAGTGCGTATCTAAAGGATCTTGGTTTAGGTTTTGTTTGAATTTCATTGTATTCTTGTGTGTGAGAGAGGATTATGGGTTATTATACTTATCTTAAGGATAAGAAAATTGAGGATTTGACTTATGCATAATCACCAAATGGCAGAGGTGGAAGTGGAACCCAGGTCTCCTGGCTCTGATACCATGTTGCTTCCACTGTTGTCATGCCACATTTAAAAAGTAACTAGATTGAAAGGATTCACTGATACATCATAGGAGATCAGCGATTATGTTGAAGTCTAGAAATTGCACCTGTTTATCATTCTTATGCCATTTATAATTATGTACACCAGTCTGTTAAGTTCAAGTTGCATAAAGACCTAGACACATTGCAAGAGAGTTAAAAGTTCTTATAAATAGAATTCATTATAAAATCAATGCAATCTTAGTTAAATGGCATAATGTTAGCAATGTAGAATTATGTTCTTTAAAGAATGGTTTGTAATTGAGAAGATGGTGGAATTAACTGCAAAAATTGCTCTTCATTTTTGGTCTCATCGTATTGCAGAGATCACCCTGTACCCTCCATAGAATTTAACGGATCAAGTACACTGGCCTTGTTTGTTACCAGCTGCTTTTGCCCTCTTGCCAAAGAATCCAAGTCTGTGCCTCTTGAGCACTTAAAATGTAGTCAGTGTGACTGAGGTACTGAATTTTTTGTTGTATTTAATTTTAATTCATTTGTTCCTAGGTGGAGCAACTGCTTGCCACAATGTTATAGCAAGGACTTAAAAACACTGGCTGCAGAGTAGGGCGGTGGACTTAAGGTCCTTCCTATAGAATTCTGTGATTCTATAAACTCTGAACAGGAAAACAAGCAAACCTAGATATACCCACCCAGAAAGTCTGATTGAATACGTTTTGAAGGTATCTTTGGTAGTTCTTTTTTTTTCCCTCCTTTTAGCCAAGTTTGGTTGCCAGAGGGTGTTTTTTATTTTCCTTTTAGATAATATAACTTTCATATAGTAAAGTGTACTGTCAGATTCTTAGTTCAGCCTTTTAATACCGTTTTCTTCTTTATTATGTCTGTGAGGCAAATAAATTTTTTCTTTCCTTCAGCACTTTTTTTTTTTTCTTAACATCTCAACTCTTTTTCCTAGGAAAAATCTGTAGTGATTAACCCTACCCTGATCATTCCTTTTACCGGACAGTATTGCTATTTTAATCTTCACTTACTGTAAGTACTCCTAGGTCATTTCATGCAAATAAATGGTTAGTCCCTGACAGGGCTGTCAGTTCTTTGAGGACAGAGTTCTGGTTTCCATTTTGTGCTTCTTAAAAATCTACTTAAAAAATGTTATGTGTCTAATGCTGTAAAGGATTCAAAGAAGGTAGAAACAGTCTAGAAAGGTGCCTTTAACTAGTGTTTGCATACTTAGTGATCATGCATCTGGGTTTGGATCATTTCTTTTAATTTAGGTGAAGAGCGGGGAAATCACCCCAGTTTTAATAACCATTTTGTTCCTAACATGAAGTGAGTTGTTTTATTTGTTAAGTACTGCTTTGTTATGCTGATAAGCCATTTTGCATTGGGTAGGCCAGTGTTTTTAATCAGATGTGGTTAGAAAATGCTGCTGTTAATGAGCAGATTTGACTTCCTGATTAGTGTCAAAGGAGATGACTGGGGGGTTAACAGGAAAGAAAAATCTTCGAACATCTTTACAAGATATCTTGATCTCTCTTTTAGTGTCTTTTAATGATAAACAAATTTTATTTTCGGAAACTTTAACTATTGTAAGATAGGAACACTATAAATTTCTGATGTGATCAGCAATGTATGAAAAGCTCTATCAGTGTTAGAGTTCTTGCTTGAAACTGGAGAGCCTCAAGATGTTAAGTTTTACAGGGCAGTCCACGGACTGCCAGAAGAATGAACAAATCAGTCTTAGGAGAAATAAAACCAGAGTGCTCCTTAGAAACAAGGATAGCGAGACTTCAGTTGGCTTATTTTGGACACATCATCACAAAAGCCCAGTCGCTAGAAAAGGACATCATGGTTGGTAAAGTAAAGGGCCAGCGAAGATGAGGAAACCCTCAGTGGGAAACCCTCAGTGAGACGGATTGACACAATGGCCTCCACGATGAACTCAGACATACCAACAATCATGAAGATGGTGCAGGACCAGGCAGCGTTTTGTTCTGTTACATATTAGGTCATCATGAGTCAGAGCTGACTGTACAACAACTGTCAACAACAATAACATGCTACATTTCTGCTATGCTGAAAAAATTGGTAATACCCAACAGACATGTGCTTTTTAGTAAGAGAGAGTTTTATGCGCTTTGTGTCTAGGCCTGCTATTGTTTCTTTATAACTTTAGCCATTACCTTGACTATCATGGAATGGATCTGAAAGCAGAAAGTTCTCAAGAGAAACAATTGAGTGTTGGGCTGTTGGGGATGTTTGCCTTGCAAAACCTGTAGCCTTATTCATTCATTCTGAGAATGTTTATTAATCTTGTGCCAGGCACAGTGCAAGGTTCTGGGAATAAAAATAAGAGATCAAGTCCTTGGTCTTAAGTTACTCAAGAGGCATAGACAAACGTTTAAACAGGTAAATGATATTGCAGCATTGTAAGTGCTGTCTTCAGGAGACGTGTGAACAGTGTGCATATCAGTACAGTTATACAGCTCTGTATGATTTGCACATGTCATTTAGTCATCAAACCAATCTTGTGAAAGAGGTAGTATTGATATCCTCATTCCACAAAAGAAGAAATTGAAAATAGAGAAGTACCAAATTTAAATTCAGGTTTTCTGATTGTAAATCTTACGATCTTTCCTCTGTGTGCCAGATTTTTTCTTAAAAATTACCTTCCATTCTTTCCTTAACTAGGGAGCTCCTCTAATACAAACGATTATGGGGGTTGCATCTCATTTATTACTAATCTGTCACAAGCACGTGTTTAATCCTGCACTGGGATCATAAAAACCTTAAAAATGTGTCCCAGTTTCATAATTCTAAAAAGTTTTTTTATCTGAAGATTGTAATATTTGTGTGTGCAAACCAGTTAAAGAACTACTAGACATTCTAAAAATGCTGATGAAAAACAAAATTTTAGTGTGACCTGTGTTCGTTTATAAATGTGCCAGGGAAACAGTTCTGGCTCACTGAATTAAGGGTAAACACACCAGTTTCAGAATTGGTTGAATGACCACATTGGTAAGTGTGTACTTGACAAAGCTAGCTCTGTGTAAATGTCAGAGGAGGCAACCTGGTGAAGCTGAGGGAGACCAAGCTAAGCCAAACAGTAGCACAGGCACTGGAGCTGATTCAAATCTTAACCCCACCACACAAGGGCTACGTGTTCTGAGGCTTCGCTGTATAAAATGAGGCTTCGTGTTATCTGCCTCAAAGTTTGTACCTTGTTATGGGGATTCAGTACTGGGTAGAGCATCTGTTATGCTGGTGCTTGGTGAAGTTGTGCATGTGCCCCTACCCTGGGGTCAACAAATTAAGACTGACTTCGGCTACCAATTAGTGGGAACCAACCAACAATTCATCTTGAGTACCTTTGATGCCATAACTATTAAAATGGAGTCTTAGAAGTGATAAACATTTCTAGTAGAATGAACTATCTTCAGATATTGTTTATAATTCTTAATAATACATTGTTAATATGTATTTCATAGCTCATTTAGTGTTTTAATAAATGGTATCTTAGCCCATTGTATCTCAGACTTTCCCAGCAAAGTACTCTTAATAGCAGAGAAAAGTAAATACTCTGAGGAGACTACTGTAGAGAGGAGGTGCCCGGGGAAATAGCTCCAAATTGGCAAGAAGGTAATTGTTTTGAAGGCCAACATCGTATTTGTAAAAAACACATGAATTTTTTGTTTTTTTCCATAAAAATTTTGCATTTATATTACTATCAGTGTAATATTTTAAGTGTCTTACCATTAAAAAAAATGATGGTTTAGGAACGTATGCTTTGCTTAGCCATGACTTCTAGTATGCCTCACACACTTCTCGAGCCCTTTATTCACCCACTTCATGTAAGCGTCAGTGTCCTACTACAGCAGCACAAGCCAATGAAATGCATATTGTACCCAGTTTATTACTGAGGAAATTGAGGCCTGAACATTTGTGACCTGCTCAAGGCTATACAGATACTAAGTAGGAGAACTGGGAAATTCTCCCAGAAGGTGTCCCAAATTCAGTCTTTCCTTATGTCACTCCTGCCTTAAGCAGACAATATTTAAGAAGATGGTATGTAAGGAATTGAATGTTAAATAGAATTGTATGCAGTTCTGTGTCCTCAAACAGCTTATAAATTGATAGCTAAGGGAAAAAAGGTAAATAATAATAAAAAAGCTAAATGATGCAAGGCAAAAAGTGTCACAAGACAGTGAATAACTAATTTCTAAGTAAGTGATAGAGGTAAGTTACCCAGAGTTTTGAGAAGGGGCGAGGCAGGTTGGGTTGAAGAACATGGTAAGGCTTTGTAGAGGAAGAGGGCTTTGATTTTACAGTGGTGTTTCTCTAGCCTTTTCCTGGGATCTTTTGTTTATTGTTAATAATGGTTGAAAATAATATCTAATAACAAGTTTGAGTCTTTTTTGGCTGCTTTGTTCTTTTAGAAGGTATTTGTATTTTTACAGCTTGCCCCAAAATAATTTGATAATTACCCATGCAAATTTCTGTTATTTTCTATCCTCACTAGTATTAAGAACATGATCTGACACTTAGCCATGAAATGGACTGCATAAAGATCGATATCTTAGGCATTAGTTAGTTGAAGTGGACTGATACTGGTCATTTTGAATTGAACAATCATATGATCTACTATGCCAGGAATGACAAATTGAAGAGGAATGATGTCGCATTCACTGTCAAAAAGAACATTTCAAGATCTATCCTCAAGTACAATGCTGTTAGTGATAGGATAATATCCATACACCTACAAGGAAGACCAGTTAATTCACTGTTATTCAGATTTACCCATCAGCCACTAATGAATGCCAAAGATGAGGAAGTTGAAGATTTTTACCAACTTTTGCAGTCTGAAATTGATCAAATATGTGATCAAGATACATTGATAATTGCTGGTGATTGGAGTGTGAAAGTTGGAAGTAAAGAAGAAAGATTGATAGTTGGAAGATACGGCCTTGGTGATAGACATGATGCTGGAGATCACATGATAGAATTTTGCAAGACCAGTGACTTCTTCATTTAAACACCTTTTTTCATCAACATAAACCACGACTATACACGTGGACCTCACCAGATGGAATACCCAGGAATCAAATCGACTACATCTGCAGGAAGAGACTACAGAGAAACTCAATATCAGTAAGAACAAAGCCAGGGGGCCAACTGCGGAACAGATCATCAATTGCTCACATGCAGGTTCAATTTGAAGCTGAAGAAAATTAAAGCAAGTCTGCATGAACCAAAATATGACCTTGAGTATATCCCACCTGAATTTACAGACCATCTCAACAGTAGATTGAACACATTGAACACTCATGACCAAAAACCAGACAAGTTGTGGAATGACATCAAGGACATCATACTTAAAGAAAGCAAAAGGTCATTAAAAAGACAGGAAAGAAAGAAAAGACCAGAATGAATGTCAGAAGAAACTCTGAAACTAGTTCTTGAATGTAGAGTAGCTAAAGCAAATGGAAGAAATGATGAAGTAAAAAAGCCTGAACAGAAGATTTCAAAGGGTGGCTCAAAAAGACAAAGTAAAGTATTAAAATGAAATGTGCAAAGACCTGGAGTTAGAAAACCAAAAGGAAGGAACACGCTTGGCATTTCTCAAGCTGAAAGAACTGAAGAAAAAATTCAATCCTTGAGTTGCAATATGGAAGGATTCTATGGGGAAAATATTGAAAGATGCAGGAGGCATCAGAAGAAGATGGAAGGAATACAGAGTTGCTGTACCAAAAAGAATTGATAGACGTTCAGACATTTTAGGAGGCAGCATATGATCAAGAACTGATGGAATACCAAATGAGATGTTTCAACAAACAGATACAGTGCTGGAGTTCTTCACTCGTCTATGCCAAGAAATTTGGAAGACAGCTTCCTGGCCAGTCAACTGGAAGAGATCCATATTTGTGCTCATTCCAAAGAAAGGGGATCCAACAGAATACAGAAATTATTGAACAGTATAATTAATATCACATGCAAGTAAAATTTTGCTGAAGATCATTCAAAAGTGGTTGCAGCAGTACATCGACAAGGAACTGCCAGAAGTTCAAGCCGGATTGAGGATTCAGAAAAGGACTGGAAAGCGGGATGTAATTGCTGAGGGCAGATGGATCTTGGCTGAAAACCAAGAATATGTGAAAGATGTTTACCTTTGTTTTATTGACTATGCAAAGGCATGTGACTGTATGGATCATAACAAATAATGGATAACATTGAGAAGAGTGGAAATTCCAGAACAGTTAATAGTGCTCATGAGAAACCTGTACGTAGACCAAGAGGCAATCGTTTGAACAGAACAAGGGGATACTGCGTGGTTTAAAGTCA
This sequence comes from Trichechus manatus latirostris, assembly GCF_000243295.1. Taxonomy (NCBI): domain Eukaryota; kingdom Metazoa; phylum Chordata; class Mammalia; order Sirenia; family Trichechidae; genus Trichechus; species Trichechus manatus. The sequence continues at coordinate 2,466,707 of NW_004443963.1, read as the reverse complement.
GGAAAGATGTGTGTTAGGGTTGAATCCTTTCACCATACTTATTCAGTCTGTATGCTGAGCAAATAATCCAAGAATGTGGACTATGTGAAGAACTACACCTTTTAGTATGGATTGCACCTCAACATACAGAAAACAAAATTCTCACAACTGGACCAATAAGCAACATCATGATAAACAGAAAATACTGACGTCAAGCATTTCATTTTACTTGGATCCACAGTCAACGACCGTGGAAGCAGCAGTGAAGAAATCAAAGATGTGTTGCATTGGACAAATCTGATGCAAAAGACCTCTTTAAAGTGTTAAAAAGCAAAGATCTCAGTCTGTGGACTAATATGCACCTGACCCAAGCCATGGTGTTTTCATTCGCCTCATGTGCATGTGAAAGCTGGACAGTGAATAAGGAAACCGAAGAATTGACACCTTTGAATTATGATGTTGGCGAAGAATATTGAAAATACCAAGGACTGCCAGAAGAACAAACAAATCTGTTTTGTAAGAAGTACAGCCAGAATGCTCCTTAGAAGCGAGGATGGTGATACTTTGTCTCACATACATTGGACATGTTATCAGGAGGGACCAGTCCCTGGAGAAGGACATCATGCTTGGTAAAGTAGAGGGTCAGCAAAAAAGAGGAAGACCCTTAATGAGATGGATTGACACAGTGGCAGCAACAGTGGGTTCAAGCATAATAACAATTGTGAGCATGACGCAGGACCAGGCAGTGTTTCGATCTGTTGTACTTAGGGTTGCTATGAGTCGGAACTGACTCTGTGGCACCTAACAACAGCAACAACATATACTGACTTAATGGTTTGTTGTTTTTTTTTATTCTGTCAATACTATCTTCTCCTATTTTTCTGTTTTTCATACAGCACAGTACTAATTTATTTAAATAAGAGTTTGACAGTATTTTCATACTAAGGCCTAGTTGATAGTTGGGATTAAGTAGAAAAGGGAAATAGTTATGATGGAAGAGAATTGAGTTCAAGTGGTGATGGGTCAGGACTAGGGAGAAATGACCCAGAGGAAGGCTGAAGGCAGGAAGAGATGGCCATGTCCTCATGGAGTTGGCACGTGGGCACAGGGAGGAAACCGGGCCAGCAGTCAGCCACACAACTCTGCAACTTCTGTAGTCGTATAATTTTAGGACTGGGAGGATTTCACAGACGATTTAATCAGACCCCTTCATTGTACAAATGAAGAAACAGGCCAAAGAGGCTATTAGGTCTCACATAAAAGTGGCAGAGCTGGGACGAAAACCTGTGTCTCCTGAGTCGTAATCTAGAACCCCACCATCTCCGCTGAGATCTAAGTGTGTAGAACTCTAGACTAGTGGCAATGTTTCTAAATGGGTTGGAAAAGAACACTTTGCTCTTGTTATTGTTTTTGCTGATACACAGAAGTGTTTTGGAGATGGTGAGATTAATTTATCTGATGAAGGAAGACGGGTTGTGTCAACATATAGCACCTTAGCATTTCTCAGCGTCTTGTGAAGCATGCCTCTCTGATGCTTTCTCCCCATCTGGGTAACCCCACCAGCCAAGAACAATTTTTTGAGCTTCTTTCTTTTTATTTTGTTGTTATTGAGAATATACAAAGAAACATACACCAATTCAGCCATTTCTCCATGTACAATTCAGTGACATTGATTATATTCTTTGAGTTGTGCAACCATTCTCACACTCATTTTCTAAGTTGTTCTTCTGCATTAACATAAACTCACTGCTCCCTATGTTTCCTGAATAATCTTTTGAATTGCTGTGGTCACTTTGATCCCATATAGATAGTTCTTAAAAGAGCATAATGCTCAAGGCAGACATTTGTTACTAGTTATGCTAGACTGTTGTTTGGTTTTAAGAAGACTTTAGGGGATATTTTTGGTTTAAAGTTTAAATATTATCTCACGGCGATAGTTTCAGGGGTTCATCCAGTCTTCGTGGCTCCAGAAGGTCTGAATTCCATGAGAATGTGAAATTCTGTTCTGCATTTTCCCTCTTTGATCAGGCTGCTTCTATAGAGTTTTTGATCAAAATGTTCAGTAATGGTAGCCAGGCAACATCCAGTTCTGTGCTCATGGCAGAGGTGGCAGTTGTTCTTGGAGGCAATTAGCCACATTCCATGTTCTTCTCCTTTTGCTTTGTCTCCTTCTTCCTTTGTTGCTCCTGGCAAATAGAGACCAATTGTTCTACTTTGGATGGTCGCTTGCAAGCTTTTAAGACCCCAGGCACTACACAATGAACTGGGAGGTAGAACAGAAGCCCGCTAAACACGTTATTAGGCTAATTAACTGGGATAGCCCATGAAACCATGACCTTAAACCTCCAAACCAAGGAACCAAATCACATGAGGTTTTTGGTTGTACATAAGTGGACTCAACAGCTATTCTTTATTTTATTTTTTGGTCATTATTTTAAATATATCTATCACACTACTTTTGCCAATTCAACTTTTTATAGGTATACAACTTATTGACAGCAATTATAATAATCAGCTCTGCAACCCTACCCTTATTCAGTGTGATTTTTCCATCACCATTAATCACTTATTTCTCCCTCCCTCCCACCCCTGGTAACCACTAATAAACTTTGGTCTCTATACATTTGCCTTTTCTTGTCTTTTTGTATAAGTGAGGTCATACAGTATTTTTATGACTGACTTATTTCACTCAGCATAATGTCTTCAAGCTTCGTCCATATTGTAGCATATATCAAGACATTGTTTCTCCTACTGGCTGAGTAGTATTCAGTTGTATGAATGTGCCACATTTTATCTATCCGTTCATCTGTTGATGGGCATTTAGGTTGTTTCCACCTTTTGGCTTTTGTGAATAGTGCTATAGTGAACACTGGTGTATGTTATGGATTGAATTGTATCCCCCAAAAATGTGTATAAACTTGGCTAGGCCGTTATTCCCAGTATTGTGTGGTTGTCCACCATTTTGTATTCTCATGTGATTATCCTATGTGTTGTAAATCTTAGCCTCTATGATGTTAATGAGGCAGGATTAGAGGCAGTTATGTTAATGACTCAGTACTCAATCTACAGGATACGGTTGTATCTTGAGTCAGTCTCTTTTGAGATATAAAAGAGAATCGAGCAAAGAGGAGAGGGTACCTCATACCACCAAGAAAGAAATGCCGGGAGCAGAGCATGTCCTTTGGACCCAGGGGCCCTGCGCTGAGAAGCTCCTAGACCAGGGGAAGATTGATGACAAAGACCTTTCCACAGAACCGACAGAGAGAAAGCCTTCCCTGGGAGCTGATGCCATGAATTAGGACTTTTAGCCTCCTAGACTGTGAGAGAATAAATTTCTGTTTGTTAAAGCCATCCACTTGGGGTATTTCTGTTATAGCAGCACTAGATAACACAGTGTACAAGCTTCTGTTTGGGTCTGCTTTCAAGTTTTTTGGGAATATATCTAGGAGTAGAATTGCTGGGTCATATCGTAGTTCTATTTTTAGTTTTTTGAGGAACCACCACGCCGTTTTCCACAATGGCTATACCATTTTGCATTCCACAGTGGATAAGGATCAGAATTTCCTCACACCCTCGCCAACACTTGTTATTATTATTATTTTTTATCTTAGCCACCTTAATGGGAATGATTTATTGAGAGTATTTTCTGTGTTTTTCTTCACAAAAATAATAGCCGTACTGGTTGTCCTTTCACAAACTACGCAGAGATGCTAATAGAGAGTCAACAGTTGTATGTACTCAATAAATTGATGTTGTTGCGTGCTGTCGAGTTGATTTTTGACTCATAGTGGCCCCATGTGACAGAGTATAACTGCCCCATAAGGTTTTCTAGGCTGTAATCTTCATAGGAGTAGATCGGCAGGTCTCTGTCCCATGGAGCAGCTGTGTGTTTTTAAACCACCAACGTTTTGGTTAGCAGCTGAACACTTAACCGTCATGCCACCAGGACTCTTTCGATAAAGTGATGGCAGTTGTATGATTGATTTAAAATTATTTAAAATTGATACATATTCTATATTTAGGAAACGTATGGTACTTTATAGCTATGTGCCTGTCATTGGGTTTTATGCTGTGTGTGATAGCAAAGGTAGAGCTCATTCCCTCTCTTTTAGCAGTTTACAGTCTTGTCAGAAAGGCCAGTTGTATGCACATATAACTTCAACTTTACCATGACTAAAATGGAATCCTTTGATCTCACCAGCTGTCGCCTACACTATCCCTGTTACTCTTATATCATTAAATGGCCCCACTATCCATTTGATTGTTCGTACTAAAAACTAAAAAGCTAGCAATCACCCTTGGTTTTCTTCCACTCCTTCATTCCCTATCCAGTGTGGTAGCAAGTCCCTCTAACACACTGCCTGTTCTTCAACTGAACTGCTGACAGACTTCTGTTTATCCTTGAAGAATGTGGTCAAATGTTGCTTCTTATGGGAAGTCTTTCCAGTACTTCTCAGAAGGATCAGGTGCTCTTTCTTCTGTGCAGCTGTACCTGGCAGTAAACTTCTATTTAAAAATAATCTGTATGATTTCTTGAAGCCAGGGAACTTAGCTTATTCCTGTTTGTAAACGTAGTACTGGGCACATTAGACCCTCAGTAAATGTTTTTAAATAAATATGATAAATGTGATTGAGACAATGATTAATTTGTATTGTTTATGAAACACCCCAGTGAAGTCAGATCGTAAAAGGTGGACAGAGACAGATCATGAAGGGTCCGAATACTATGAAAAGAAATGAGCATATGTACCTGAGCACCTGGGTCCACACGGCTACCCCCGTAGTCATGTAGCCGTGTGACCAAGTCTGGCCAATGAAAGAACTGGTAGGTGTACCTTCCAAGACGTCTCCTTAAAGGAGGCATGTTTTTCCCTTTTTTTCCTTTCTGCTGGCTGGGATGCAAACCAAGTGACTGGAGCTCCCACAGCCATCTGTATGTAGCGGGACTACATCCTAGGGGTGGTGTGGTAGGAAGGTGGAAAAAGCCTGGGTGCTTGACAGGAAAGAAGGCATTCCAGGAAGAGGGACAGAATGAAAGAACACACTTGAAGGTCGGGTTGAAGAGGATGAACTGGCAAAGGACACTGAAAAGGAGCTACTAGAGTGGTAGGAGGAAAAGTGGGTGAGTGTTTCAAGAAGGAAACCAAGAAATTTTTTCAAGAGGGAGGAATTGGGCAACTACTATGAATTGAGTAAGGTGGAGATCAGGAAAATGTCATTGGATTTGATCTCATTGAGGCCTTAATAAGACCATTGAAGTGGTGAGGGCAGAGGTGTTATTGGAGCAGGCTAAAGGATGAATGGGAGAGTAGGAAATGACTTCTTAAAGATGTTTGACCTTGGAAAAAAAAACCCATTGCCGTCAAGTCAATTCCTACTCATAGCTACCCTCTAGGACAGGTTAACACTGCCCCATAGGGTTTCCAAGGAGCAGCTGGTGGATTCAAACTGCTGACCTTTTGGTTGGCAGCCAAATGCTTAACCATTGCAGCAACAGGGCTCCTTTGAAAGGGGTAGAGAATTGGGAGAAGGGGTCTAACTGGAAGGGAATGGAGTGAAGGAAAGTTTTCCCAAGATAGTAGAAGGTGTTTGTATGCTGATGGGAATAAGCCTATTTGAGAGAGAAAAGGGGCAAGGACTTGAGAAGTGAGGAGATCCACATCAAATGGACGGAGATTGGATGCTTGCAAGGAAACAGGACACTTCCTCTGTGGTAAAAGGAGTAAAGAAGAAGCTAGGGTAGGTATGTGGGCAGCTTTATGGATTTGGGATATGGACATGAGAGCTGAGACATCATAGGTTTCATCCCCCAGATCATCTCAGTCTCTTATGTTTCAGTTCATGTTTCCATATGCTGTGAGAAGAATCTTTCCCAAACTTTAGACAGATTGTGTGGCTGCCTTAAAGTCCTTCAGAGCTTCTGCTTGCCCATAGATTGTTCCACAATCTGAGCCGAGGTTCCTTTGCCATCCCCTTTTGTCCCCAGTTGTCTGCCTGTGCTTTAGCCATAACCAACTATGCAGTTGCCCCCAAAGAATTTGTGTTTGCTGCTTTTTATCCTTTGAACATGCTTTTCCGGTTGGCTGGCACTGCCCCTTTCTCCCTACCTGGTGAACTGCGCATTCTTCAAGATCCAATTCAAATATCCCATCCTCTTAAGCATCTTTGATTCCTCTACCCTTTCCTCAGCACAAGTGTTGTTTTAGGCTGCCAAGGGCAGGAACTATAGCTTATTTATCTGGATCTGGCGCAGTGTCTGGTATATGGTAGGCACTAAGTGAATGAATGAATTTTGATTGCTTTACCTGTTCCTTTAGCAATTCCTAATGAAATTAAAATGAAAGTTACATACTCTTGGTTTTTGATGCAAGAAAACATTGTTTCTTCTTCTTTTTTTAAATAGGTGGTTCTGGAATGGAGCCGGGATCAATACCACGTTTTGTTTGATTCCTATAGAGACAATATTGCTGGAAAGTCCTTTCAGAATCGGTGAGAAAAAATATATTTTGGAGACTATCTGTTATTTGGATTTAAATGATGACTCATGAAACCATCTCTGTTAAAATATAACCATTGAAGGGATCTTTCCAAATTATAGATATAGTTTAACTTATTCAAGACTCATTAGATGAACGCCTGAAACTATTGCCCTGAGATAGTCTTTAAACTTTAAACCAAAAGTATTCCCTGAAATCTTAAAACCGAACAATAGTTTGGCTTAACTAGTAAAGAATATCTGCCTTGAGCATTGTGCTCTTTTAAGATCTGTCTATATGGGATCAGATTGACAACAGAAACTCAAAAGAGTAGGTAGGAAACTTAAGAAGCAGTGAGTATATGTTAATGGGGGAGAAACAACTTAGAAAAGGAAGGTGAGAATGGTTGCACAACTCGAAGAATGTAGTCAGTGTCATGGAATTGTACATGTAGAAATTGTTGAGTTGGTGTATGTTCTGCTGTATGTAGTCTCAACAATAGTAACAAAAATAAGTTATTAAAAATAAAAAATAAAAAAAGACCACTCCCACTGGAAGAAACCTTGCAGCTCAGCCCCACATTTTATGGATAAAGAAACAGAAGCCAAAGAGTGATGATCTGCCTTGCAGTTTATTGAGCACTTTAAGTTACATGATATCGTTTAATCATCGCCCCAGTTCTGTGAGATAAAGGTAATTTCATCCTCTGTAGGACGAGCCCTAGCTAGTGTTCTTCAGGTTACACTGTTGGGCTGCTCCCATGGTAACCACTGGGACTGGACTGCTCCTGTGATTACACATCCCCTGCCTCCCTGTGGGGAAGGAGCAAACAATGTCACAGCTTGGGTCTTTCCTTAAGGCTGTGCACTCCTCTAGTGTAGTCACTCTTGAATGCTGCCTTCACTTTTCCTCTTCCTTGGAGATTTTCTCCTCCCTCGCAAGACAGGCCTCAGAATGAAATCAATCTTTTCAGCATCCTCCTTCCCTTCTTACAGCTAAGTTCAGTTTCACAGGTCCTTTTGTTTTTTGTTTTTAATTATCATAGTTTTATATCACAAAAGCAATAGATGTCTGTGGTTGAAAGTAGTTCCACCAGTACAGAAAAATAAAAAGTAAAAGCCACTTCATTCCGTTCCCAATTTTCGTTCACCCAGGTGAGCTACTGTTAAAGAATTTCTGTTTTGTATTTTTCTGGTGATTGTCATTCTAACTTTAAAAAATAAACTGAGTCCTCACCTTGATTTAGCCACTTTATGCAGTATTGGTGGACTCCCGTTTTCATTGTAATGGTGTACAGGTAATCATGACCGGGTAAGGAGCAGCAGGTGACCAAAACAAACATGCAGTAGTTAGCAAAGGTGGCTAATCTCACAAAGGACCTTGGTCTGAATGTCCTGACTCCATGCCAGCACCATAAGTGGAAGGTCCTTGGATCCTGACTGTCTAATTTTCTGTGACAATAGGTCTCATCAACCCTTCCCTCTACTCCCACTGAACCAGAAAGTCTAATTAAACTTCGGGTAATAATTGGTGTCAATTCAGGTGCCTTCTTGGTAGCTTGTGAGTTTTCTGAGAACCTCCAAACTGTACATCATCATTTCTCCTGGAGTCCTGTCGCCCACTTAGAGGCACTTCCTTATGTGCCTCTCTGGTTTCTGTCAATTGAGCTGAGTAGTTTTTTAAATAACCATGCTAATTAGACTATGGTGATAAACATATTATTATAGTACCAAACGTCTCAGTAGTGAATGGCTGTTGGATTCCTTGAGTTGACCAAGGTCTTTACCCTATGCTTTGATTGTTAAAACAACACTAGGTATGAATGGTGTCCCTGACCTTGCTCTTTCAGCAAGGATTTAGTGTTGAATCTTTGAGCCTTACTGTGTTAAAGACCCTGAGATAGAACTATCTAAAGTGAAGAAGTTAATAATCTAGTAAGGGAAATAGCTTCTAAGCAAGTAACTAATGAAATAGAGGAATTGGATCGCTCCCTTTTTGTTGTTGTTGGGGACTGTCGACTCGATTCCAACTCTTAGCAGAGTAGAACTGTCCCATAGGGTTGTCTTGGCTATAATCTTTACGGAAGCAGATAGCCAGGTCTTTTCTCCCATGGAGCTGCTGGGTGGGTTCAAACTGCCAACCTTTTAGTTAACACCCAAGCGCATAACCATTTGCCACCAGGGCTCCTTAGCTCTTTCCTTTAGAATCTCTTAAAACAGTAGTTCTCAAAGACTCTGGAGGTCCCTCAGACTCTTTTAGGAGGTCTGTGAAATCAAAACTGTTTTTATAAGAATACTAAGACATTATTTGCCTTTTTCACTGTATTGACATTTGCACTGATGGCGTAAAAGCAATGGTGGGTAAAACTGCTCACACCTTACCATGAATCAAGGCAGTGGCACCAGCCTGTACCAGTAGTCATTGTATTCATTATCACCACATACTGGCAGGGGGAAGAAAGGAAAACAACTAGTTTTACCTAAAAATGTCCATAATTAAGCAGTAAAAATTATTTATTTGATTGTATGTCGATCCATGAGTACACATCTTTTTAATAATCTGTGTGATGAAACGGGAAGCACACATAAAAGCTCTTGGCTGCATACTGAAATAATGTGGTTGTGTTTAAGGAAAAGCTCTTGTGTGAGCTGTAAGCTATACTAGCCATTCTTCTTATGGAGCACCATTGTTACTTGAAAGGACTATTGATAGACAGACTATGATTGTACAGACTTGGTTATCTTGTACATATTTACTTGAAAATGAACAAGGCAACCCTACTACTTGAAAGAAAATAACAGTGTTTGTTGCCAGTGATAAAATTTGAGCTTTCAAGTGAAAATCAGAATTTTGGAAAACTACTATGAACTTGACATCTTCCCAATAACTTACAGGTTTTTCAGATGAGATTGTGGTGCTATTAAAAAAAATTAAAAAATCATATTAGTTAATGTAAGAAAATTAAGAAAATGTGTCAATATTTGGCAGATCTGTGTAACTCAAGTAAGCCAATATTTTCTAGATAACCAATGCATGGTGTTACAGAACCTTGCATGAGTAAAAGACCCGTTCAAAGTACAAGAAAGACCAATGGGTTTTAGTGTAAAAGCACAAAAAGTTCATTGATGTGGTTCCAGATTCTGCATTGCAACTAACCTTTAAGAAACTACTACTTATTTGGGTGTCACATCAAAGAATAATCACAATTATCTCCCCTTTCTGACTTCTGTGAGGCTTACTAAAACAATGGTATTAGATTAAATGCAGAAGCAGATATGAGAATCTAGCTCTCTTTTATTAAGCCAGACATTGAAAGAGACGTGCAGAAATGTAAAACAGGTGCCTGTCTACTCACTAAATTTTTTTTGTTGTTTTGGAAAATGATAGATATTTTCATTAAAAAAAAAAAATGCCTGTTAACTGTGAAGTGGTTTATTATTTAAAAATGAATGAATATTTTTAAATGTCTCAGTTTTAATTTCTATTATGGTAAATTTTGATAGTTATAACCTATAAACAAAAGCTCCTTGGGGTCTTTAATCATTTTTAAGAGTCTTGAGACTAAAAAGTTTGAGAGCTTGTTGCCTTAAAGTAGTAATCTCAGACTTGAGCCTGCAGCAGAACCCAGTGGAGGGCTTGTGGAAACAGATTGCTGGGCCCCACCCCTAGAGTTTCTGAGTCTGTAGGTCTCAGAGGGGCCCTGAGAATTTGCATTTCTAACAAGTTCTCTGGTGATACTGAGGCTGCTGTTGTGATGACTGTGCTCGGAGAACTACTGCATTAAAAGATTCTTAATGGAATATAGTTATCCTGGTTGCTCTCATTTTCAGTTTAACAACTGCCAAATTTCCTAAGAAAAATTCGAAGTTGATGGACTTGTTTTTACCCCAGCATTTACTGAGTTGTGCCATGAGTTGTGTAAAGTGCTTTTGGTGCACAGATGCATAAATTCCTGTTCTGAAGGAGCTTCATACTTTTAGAGAGAAAACTCTGGCTTAGAAAATCCAAATATTGAGGTCAGCAGTTTTAATCAAATATTCTTGTTTACTTTCTAAAGGATTTTTTCTTTTTTTTACTTTTGGGTTAAATATTTCCCCTCCAAATTTTAGATTGCATTAAAATGCAGTTTGATTTTTATGTAAGGATATTCAAAACTGCCTAGTTTTTATGACAAATAAACAGATCATATATAACATATCACGTTTTAAAATACTATATTGCTTATTGAAAGTTTTCACCCTTTTATTATTTCTCTACAAATCTTTCTATTGTGTTTTTGCCCTGAATGAAAAAAATCCTGTTCTATATATCAGTAACAAGTGAATATGTAAGTTATCTACTGCTACGAATTGTGAAGGCACTAGATTAGTCTGGGGCTGGATTTTGTCATCTGTGAAATGTGAGTATTAGATTAAGTATAAAACCTTTTCCGACTCTGGTTCTAAGGTACTGTTTAAGGTATAAGTTTTCTTACCTACTTTATAGAATGTAAAACTAAGGGACTATTAAGTGACTTTAATATTTACTTAAACTAAACAGTGATTAAAATAAAAGTTCTATCAGAGTCACCACTGCTTTGGATCTGAGTCATGGGTAGCTTAGTTTTTACCACTCAGATAAAGACTTCCTTCTCATCTGTGAACCAAGATAGTGGTCTAGTGGTTAGAAGGAAAGACTCAGACTCAGTGTGACCATGGCTAATAGTAGAAAACAGCTGACTCACTGACCTTGAGCAGATCTCATGATCTCCTTAGGGTTGTTAGTTTACACCAGAGAATTAAGTTAATCATGAAATACAGCCTTATTAGATAGAACAGCCAATACATAAATGAATTATATACTTACGTTGTTTCTCTCAATTGAACATGGATGGATATCTGTTGATTCTGTTAAAATATCTTCAACAGCAGATAATTACATTTACAGGAAAGTTTCAGAATGTGTAATTCTTTTTTTTAAACCTTTTGAAGAGCAGTTTTTAAAATTAATTTTTAGTCTGAGCATAGACCACTTGGTAAGTTGAGAGTGAGATGACCTTGAATAATTTACATGTGGGTAATGTGAGACAGTTTTTTTTTTTTTAAACGGAAAAGACTGATGTATATGCTGAGCGTGTGAACCAGTAGTTGTTAATCTAACAAATATTTATTGAACCCGCCCATGTACCAGGTGCAATTCTAGGCTGTAGGGATATAGTGGTGAACAAAATGAACTCATAGAACTGACATTTCAGTAGGGGAAACTTTAAAAAAAAAATGTGGACATGTAAATCAGTGGTTCTCAAGGTATAATTCCCAGACCAGCGGCATCAGTGTTAACCTGGGATTTTGTTAGAAATGCAGATTCCTGGGCCCCACTTCAGACTTACTAAATCAGAAACCCTGGGAGTGGAGCCCAACAATCTCTTTTCACAAGCCTTTCAGGTAATTCTGATGCCTGCTAAAATTTGAAAACCACTGATACAGGTAAATGCAGAAAAAGCTAACCAGGGAAGTTTTTATATCGTATTACATAGGGAGAGTGAGCCTGGAGTTATAGGAACGAGGAAATAAGTAGTGAATCAATGCACACAATGAGACCATTCCTGACTAGAGATACTCCATCTAGTGGGAGATAACGTGCATAAAAAATAGTACAACACAGTGTGCCGTGACTCCCTTGGGGTTTCAGAGTTCTATGGAAGTTATGAGTTGGAGTCAACTCGATGGGAACGGGTTTGGTTTGGTTTATGGAAGCTGCATGTTAAGCAATAAATTCTCTTTGTGGATGGGTAAAGGAGGAGGGAGATTTAGGGAAGGAAGAAGTGGTTAAAGGAGGCAAGAAAGAAAAGACATTCTAGGCAGAGGGAAAAGACACAAAAGCTTGCAAGTTCTTACCATGTTTGGGTAAGAGTATGCAACTTAAGTGTCTGGAGCACCACGTAGAGATTATAGAGGAGTTCAGAATTTATTCTGCAGGTAGTGGTGAACTTTGACAAGAAAATTGTTAGATACTGAGATATCACATATGCATAAGCATAGGCAACTTCTCATTTTCCCACTGAAGCTCTGGGCCCCTGTTACCTTCTTAGACTTCATCTCCTATTATACTCTTCCTTTGCTTCCTTTGTCTCTACCACATTGGCCTTTAGTTTCTTGAACATGCTAGATATGTGCCTGCCTCAGGGTCTTTGCACAGACTGTTTCTTTTCCTGGGACCATTCCTCCCCCATTTACCCACATGGCTTGCTTCCTCACATCCTTCAGGTCTTTGCTGAACTGGTACCTTTTCAGTGAGGCCATCTGTGATCTCTCTATTTAAAACTGACCCCCAACATAGACACATTTTTGGCTTTATTTTCTCCATAGCACTTAACATCATTGGATTTTTTACATATAAATTACTGTTTATTTCAGAGCCCTCGTGGCGCAGTGGTTAAGAGCTCAGCTGCTAACCAACAGGTCAGCGGTTCAAATCCACCAGGAAACCCAGTTCTTCTCTGTCCTTTAGGGTCACTATGAGTCACAATCAACTCAATGGCGACGAGTGTTTGTTTTTTGTTTTTTACTGTTTATTTAGTTTATTTCCTGCCTTTACCCTTCTGGAATGTGTTAAAACAAAAATCATATTAAGCCAATAATAGAAATTGATTGAAGTTTATTGAATATACAATTTGCTTATCAGGGTAACATTTTAACTAGAGAGTCAAAAATGTTTCGAAAATGAGAGAACCTCCAAAGATTCTTATACCCCATCTTATCAACATTGCCATGGAAGCAAAGCCAGAATAGTGTTTTCCTGATAACAGTTTATCCTAACACACAGCTTCCAGTCCAACCCTGGAGTTTCTGTTTCCTGAAACTGACTGAATTCTTCAGAGGGCACAATGCCCAAGGCAAAACGTTCTTTACTAATTAGCAAGATTATTGTGTGACTTAAAGGTGCCTTTTAGGAGACCATGGAGCCCTAGTGGCGCGAGGGTTTAAGCGTTTGGCTGCTAACCGAAGGTCAGCAGTTCAAATCCACCAGCTGCTCATTGGAAAGCCTATGGGACATTTCTACTCTGTCCTATGAGGTTGCTGTGAGTCAGAATTGACTTAATGACAACGGTTTTTTTTTTTTTTTATTTTTTTTTTATTTTTCCAACCACCCCTAGAGGCAGAGAGGTTAGAGACTATTGTCCCACCCCTCTTTTTTTGTTGTCATTTCAATGAAGTTTACATTTCAAGTTAGACTCCCATACAAAATTTTATATATGCATTGTTATGTGACCCTAATTGCTCTCCCCTTATACTGTGACAGCACACTCCTCCTTTCCACCCCTGATTCCCCATGTGCATTCAACCAGCTCCTAACCCTCTCTGCCTTCCCATCTCACCTCTGGACAGAAGCTGCTCATTTAGTCTCTTGTATCTACTTGAGCTAAGAGGCACACTCCTCACAAGGATCACTTTATGTCCCACTGTCCAGTCCAGTCCCTGTCTGAAGAGTTGGGCTTGGAAATCATTTTAGTGCTGGGCTGATAGAGAATCCAGAAGCCATGCTTTCTGGGGTTCCTCCAGTCTCAGTCAGACCATTAAGCCTGGTCTTCTTACTAGAATTTGAGTTCTGCATCCCAACTTTCTCCTGCTCCATCAGGGACTCCCTGTTGTGTTCCCTGTCAGGGTGGTCATTGGTGGTAGCTGGGCACCAT
>NW_004443963.1:2444743-2452480 GCF_000243295.1 Trichechus manatus latirostris | reverse complement strand
TTGTTTTTCTATTCTCTATTTCATTTAATTCTGCTCTAATTCTTATTATTTCCTTTCTTCTGGTGCCTGAGGGCTTCTTTTCCTGCTCTCTTTCTACTTATTCCAGTTGTAGGGTTAATGTTTTGATTATGGCCCTTTCTTCTTTTTGGATGTGTGCACTTATTGTTATAAACAGACCTCTGAACACTGCTTTTGCTGTGTCCCAGAGTTTCTGGTAGGATGTGTTTTCATTCTCGTTTTGATTCTATGAATTTCTCTAGTCCATCCTTAATTTCTTCTATAAACCAGTAGTTTTTGAGCAAGGTATTGTTCAGTTTCCATGTGTTTGATTTTTTTTTTCCTTGCTTTTTCTGTTGTTGATTTGTACTTTTATGGCTTTATGGTCAGAAAAGATACTTTGTAATATTTCAGTGCTTTGGATTTTGTTAAGGCCTGCTTTGTGGCCTAATGTGTGGTCTATTCTGGAGAATGTTCCATGTGCATTGGAAAAGAAAGCATACTTGGCTGCTGTTGGTTGTTCAGTATAGTCTATGAGATCAAATTGGTTGATTGTAGCATTTAGCTCTTCCGTGTCTTTGTTGAGCTTCTTTCTGGATGTTCTGTCCTTTACCGAAAGTGGCGTGTTGAAGTCTGTTACTACTATTGTGGAGCTATCTATCTCTCTTTTCAGTGCTATTAGAGTTTATTTTATGTATTTTGGAGCCCTGTCATTGGGTGCGTAAATATTTATTGTAGTTATGTCCTCCTGATATATTGAGCCTTTAATCATTATATAGTGTCCTTCCTTATCCTTTGTGGTGGATTTTAAAGTCTGTTTTGTCAGAGATTAATATTGCCACTCCTGCTGTTTTATGAGTGTTGTTTGCTTGATATCTTTTTTTCCATCCTTTGAGTTTTAGTTTGTTTGTGTATATATTTAAGTCTAAGGTGTGTCTCTGGTAGGCAGCATATAGCCAGATCGTGTTTTTTTAATCCAATCTGCCACTCTCTGTCCCTTTATTGGTGCGTTAAGTCCATTAACATTCAGCATAATCATTGATAGGTATGAATTTAGTGCTGTCATTTTGATGTCTTTTCTTGTGTGTTGTTCACAGTTTCATTGTTCCACTTAATTTTCTGTGCTGTGTCGTTTTTCTTTATGTCATTTATTTTGTGTTTGCTGAGTCTTTATATTTTTCTAATTTTTGATTTTGACTTGTTAGATTGTTAGTTTCCTTTGTCGTTACTGTAATATTTACCCGTTTTTCATTTCTTTACATCACCTTCACTTCCTCTCCATATGCAGAGTCTATGTCTACATTTTTTAAGTCCCTCTTTCTTGTAATTTTGTTTAGGTTTTTGCAGACTCCCTAAACTTCTGTTTATCTGTAAATGCCTGAATTTCACCATCATATTTGAGAGACAGTTTTGCTGGATATGTAATTCTTGGTTGGCAGTTTTTTTCCTTCAAGGCTTTATATATGTCATCCTATCGCCTTCTTGCCTGCATGGTTTCTGCTGAGTAGTCCGAGCTTATCCTTATTGACTCTCCTTTGTAGATGACTTTTCGTTTATCCCTAGCCGCTCTTAAAATTCTCTCTTTATCTTTGATTTTGGCAAGTTTGATTATAATATGTCTTGGTTACTTTCTTTTGGGATCTACCTTATGTGGGGTTTGATGAGCATCTTGGTTAGATATCTTGTCATCTTTCAAGACATCAGGGAAGTTTTCTGCCAACAAATCTTCAACAATTCTCTCTGTATATTCTGTTATCCACCCCGTTGTGCTACTCCACTCGTAGGTTATTCCTCTTGATAGAGTCCCACATAATTCTTAGGGTTTCTTCATTTTTTAAAATCCTTTTACCTGGTTTTTCCCCAGATAAGTTGGTGTCAAGTGCTTTATCTTCAGTCTCACTAATTCTGACTTCCATTGCCTCAGTTCTGCTCCTGTGACTTTCTATTGAGTTGTCTAATTCTGAAATTTTATTGTTAATCTTCTGGATTTCTGATTGCTGTCTGTATGGATTCTTGCAGCCTGTTAAATTTGTCATTATACTCGAATCTTTTTTTAATTTCCTCTATTGTGTTTTCTGGGTTTTGCTTAATTTCCATCCTAATTTCTGGAAGAGTTCTGTATATTAATCTTTTGTATTCTGCCTCTGGTAATTCCAAGAAATTTTCCTCCTTTGGAAAATTTCTAGATTCTTTATTTTGGGAGCTTGCTGAAGCCATCATGAATCGCCTCTTTATGTGACTTGATATTGACTATTGTCTCTGAGCCATCAATAAATTATTGTATTTATTTATTTTATGTTTGCTTACTGTGTCCTAGCTTCTTGTTTTGTTTTGATATGCCCAAATAGGCTGTGTGTATGAGCTAGTTTAATTATTGGCACCTTTGAAGCTCTAATGCCCTGTCCCCAGGTGGTTAGATCTGTTACTGGGTTTGTGAGCTCAGGAGTTTGCCCACTCCTCCTGTATGGGTTCAGTTCAGGTGCCCAGGTAGCCACCAAGTGTGTGGTGTAGGCTCTCACTTACAGTCCTAGACAGGCATGGGTGATTGGTGTAGGCAGAGACATCTGGCTGCAGCAGGGGGACATATTCTGAGCAAGGCAGGGGGCTGATGGCTGCCCCTGAGTGTCCAGGAGGAAGGCGTGCCCCTGTTCTCTAGAGCATGTAGGTGGGTGGGTTTTGCAGCTGGACTATGAGCACCCAGTGCTGTTGGCTGTAAGGACTGGGGGGCATCTCATATTCTTAGGCCCCTATCGCACCTGGCTAGGTGGCATGAGTGGTGCCACCAGTCCTCAGGCCTCTGATGTGGGTAGTTGAAGACCCTGCTTAATGGGCAGAGCAGTGTCAAATGTCACGAACCTGCCACTTCACTGCTAAAACAGTTCAAGTTAGACTTCAGGTATATACTGTGTTGTACTGTGGTAATGAGGGCCTACGCTGTTGAAATGGGCCCAAACAAGTCTCTGCAGGGGGAAGGGTACTCAAAGTCCATGGATCCTTTATGCCTGTTCCTAGGCAAAGGAGCTGTGCCTACCCTGGATTCCTGGCTTAGAGGAGCCAGCAGTTTATTTTTTCCGGGTTGTTGATTTGTTCACTCTCCAAGGCCGGGAGAGTGGCTCAGGGCGTGTGACGGATCCTACTTCTGCCCCAGGAGACTTGGCAGTTGCTGAAGCTGTCCGGGACCCAGTGCAGAGCAGGGAGCGGGGAGGTAAATGGGAGAGAGGTTTTTCCCTAAGGGGGATGTTTTTGATCTGCGGGGTAGGCTGTATGCAAGTACTTATCTTTCGCCGATCTAGGGCTGCTTCTCACTGGTTCTGGGTGGCCAAGTAGACTCTCTGCAGCTGGATCTCTCCCGGTGGGGAATTCGCCTCCCAAGCACCGCTGGGTTGCCTGTCTCACTGCTCACCCATGAGCTGATCAGGCCTGAAGGGCTCAGGCTCTCACTGGATAAGGTCTGGCAACTCCTCGCTGCTTTCAAACCATCTCTCCCTCCCCCTGCAACTCAGTCTGGTTCCTCAACTTTGCCTTAGATGTTCAGGGCTCCTGGATTGTCATATATAATTGTTTCACTTGTTTTTTCGGGTCTTTGTTGTGAGTGGTCCACCGGAAGCGTCTGACTACTCCGACATCTTGGCCCCACCTCCCTTCTTTTAGTTTTAGACCAGTCTGCTCAAGGCTCAAGGTTCAAAAGAAGATCTCAGGGCAGTGTCCTGGGTGGGTCACCCCTATTCCATAGACCCCAGATCTAGATTCTAGGAAAACTAAAACTGCTTCTCAAATGTAAGCTCTATAAGGGCACAGATTTGAGTCTGTTTTGTTTACTGCTGAATCTCCAGTACATAAAATAGTTCCTGGCACATATGAAGTACTCATAAATATTCAGTAAATGAATAAACATTTCTTTTATACAGTTATCTTACTTAGTTCTTTTCAGCTTTTATTGTTTATTTTTCCCCCCATAATTTGAAAGATTTATCTACCAAACTGCATTTATTTTAACATGAGATAATTAACCCTGCACAGAGTGATATGAATCCAGTCAAAAGCAAAGACATGACATTTTGGTTAGTCTGTGGAACCATTTATAACTGCCGTGGGCAGTTATAAACACCCTGTGGCTGGGGTGTGAGGACAAAAATAGGGTAAGCTTGGTGCTAGGCTTAAAGAGAACTGTACGGTTTCTTAGAAAATACCCAACTTGAAGTAGTATAATCTAAAGTAATATTAGTACCCAGATTTAAACTCCTGTGTCGTAGATTGGAGTGACATTGTTGTGAACCCTGTTGGCTACGATTTTGATAAATCCACGAGAGAACGAGGGAGAATGCTTTCCCAAACCAAATCCACTGCTGTCAGGTGACCCTGTAGGACAGAGTAGAACTGCCCTATAAGGTTTCCAAGGCTGTAATCTTTATAGAAGCAGACTGCCCCATCTTAGAGCGGTTGGTGGATTCAAATCACCAACCTTTTGGTTAGTAGCCGAGTGCTTAACTACTATACCACGAGGGCTCCTTGAAGAATGCTGTAGGCAGGGTTAAAACCTAAACAAAAACACTAAGGTGAGGCATAAACAGGATACGTGAGAACTATAATCCTACCTGACTCATTATTTTGTGAATAAGATAATAAGAAAAAAATCAAGCAGATTCAGGAAGGTCTTCTGTGCTAGTAGATCATTGATTTATTCAGCAGCTATCTATCGAGTACCTCTGTGTCAGGCTCTTCTGTTTGGACAGTGGAGATAAGCAAGCAGATGAAGATTTTCCTGCCTTCTCAAAGCTTGCATTCTAGTGGGAGGACACAGACAATTAGCAGTGTAGGTGACAAGTTAATTAATATGTTAGAAAAGTATTAAGTGTTATGGAAGAAAAGAAAAAATGAGATCAGAGTGAGGATTCGGAGTCCTGGGCCAGGGCGAGGCAGGGCTGAGGAAGGCTGCAGCATGAAATAGGGGTAGGTCTTCATTGGGGATTGTTTTGATGACTTTTTTTGTTGTTTTGTTTTGTTCTTTAAGCTTCTAATTTCTTTTCTATGTTTGACTGCATTTGTATCCCAGCTCCTTCTTTTACTAGACTATGAAACTAGCACTTTATCTAATCGAACTTCCAAGACCACCTTCCCCCATCAGTTTTTTAAAAGCAGTGATATCAGCCTCCTTACGCGGTGGTTATGAGTAAGTATCAAATGACGCAAATGACATAAAGTATCTTGTGTACATAATGCAGCTCACAGAGAAGGTGACAGATAATTAGCCTTCTCCCATTTGAAAACATGCAATTCTGCAATACACACCATGGTTGGATTACCTTTACATTGATTTTTAAAAATAACATTTAAGTTTAAACCTTGTGTGGTACTCTTATTCCCAAATATATTGGAAAAAATGCATTTAAGCTGGAAGACTTCTGGGTTTGTCCTAGGCTTTGTCTGCCCATGCCGATCGATGTGGTCTACACCTGGGTCAACGGCACCGATCTTGAACTGCTAAAGGAACTAAAAGAAGTCAGAGAACAGATGGAGGAGGAGCAGAAAGCAATGAGGTAAAACTGATTTAAAAAAAAAAAAAAATGCAAAAAATCCTACCATACAATTAACAAAGCGTTTGAAAAGGATAAAGTGATATCCACCATGTTACCCAAACAAAAATCTGTCTCTAATTCATGCCATTACCAGATTTTGACAGTCACCTGTCTGACCCTTGTTTCTTGTTGCCTGAGGAGAATTCGGCCGCTTTTGTGAGGTCCTGGCCTTACTTTGTTAGATGTGAATGTCAGGCTGTAGTGATGGCATGGTTTCTGAGAGGCCTAAAGGTGCTTCCTGCTCACCAAGTCTGAGTCCCGGGCGTGATGATATCTTCATGAAATAAGCTTTCCTTACAAGAAATACCTTTAATTTTTTTCCATTTGAAAAAGGCAGTGGAAAAGTATGTTCTTTTCTCCCCCTCTTAGTATTAAACAGTACACTATGGAACTGGGACCTTTTTTTTTAAATACGTCGTTTTGTTCATTTCATTTACTTTATCTAGATAAGATAGAATGTGCTGCGGGGAGTCTTGGAATCTAGGTCCCTGGCTAATGTAGCTTCCTCTTTGATTCCTCAGGAGTATTTGCTGAGAATGTCCCCATTTACCTCTTTATAAACGTTATGAGTGCACCCCGTTGCAGATCACTGACCACTTCATACTGCAACAGATTGTCTCTTTCTCTCTTTTTAGAGGATATAAAACAGTCCAAATGCACAAAAATAACTTGGACAGCCTGCTACCATGTTTTTCTATTAAAATGTAAAAACTTCTCTTTTAAGTAACATATCTTGGTTGATATTTGATTGATACTTGGTTGATACTGTTTCATTGAAACATGCAGTTTATTATGCATTTTGAAAGTTGTAAGCATTGTAATACCTTCTACTAATAGGTTAGTTCTAGCAGAGTAATTAGTAAGCCCTACACTTTTTCATGTTTAGGCTAGCACTAGCCTATGCCTGCGTAATAATCTATATTTGCTTTTCCTTAGAGAAATCCTTGGGAAGAACACAACGGAACCAACTAAAAAGAGGTACTCATTTTGATTTTCCTCTTAGGACTAGAAGTGAAGGATTGAAGTGAAATTTATAGATTATCCTTTGTTTTTGTTGAGCACCCAGTATTTTGCATGTACTCTATTGCTCGTGTTTGATCCTTCTTCTGGTAGTTTCTGGCCACTAAATTAAGCGTAGTTGTTATAGGGGAAATTTTGCAGTGTGGAAGGCATGGCTCTTTAGGAACTGTGGTTTTTCAGGTTCTAGCTAACCAAAGCTTTATCAGTTTGGGGGAGGATTAGGGTACCAAGGTTTTTTCTTCTCTATAAACCCATTGCCATCAAGTTTATTCTGACTCACAGAGACTCTGTATGACAGAGTAGAACTGCCCCATAGGGTTTCCAAGGAGTGACTGGTAGATTCGAACTGCCAGCGTTTTGGTTAGCAGCTGTAGCTCTTAACCAGCAGCCATAGCTCTTAACCACTGCACCACCAGGGCTCTGTCTCCTCTGTAAAACAAACAAACTCATTGCCATAGAGTCAGTTCTGACTCATAGCTACCCTCTAGGACAGAGTAACACTGCCCAGTAGGGTTTCCAAGGAGCAGCTGGTGGATTCGAGCTGCCAGCCTTTTGCTTAGCAGCCAAAGTCTTAACCACTGTGCCACCAGGGCTCCTTCTTCTCTATGTTGTTGTTAGGAGTCGTCAAGTCAGTTCCTACTCATAGTGACCCTTTGTACGACAGAACAAGACACTGCCTGGTCCTACGCCATCTTCACAATCGTTATACCTGAGCCCATTGTTGCAGCCACTGTGTCAGTCCATCTCGTTGAGGGTCTTGCTCTTTTTCACTGACCCTCTAGATTCATACTTCATACATTCCACATTCCAATTGCTAATGGATGTTTGTAGCTGTTTCTTCTCATTTTGAGTCATGCCACCTCAGCAAATGAAGGTCCCAAAAGCTTGACTCAGTCGATGTCATTAAGGTCAACTCGACTTTGAGGAGGCAGCTCTTCCCCATTCGTATCTTGAGTGCTTTCTAACCTGAGGGGCTCGTGTTCTGGCACTGTACTGGACAACGTTCTGCTGCTGTTCATCTATTCATTTAACTTTCACTGGCCTTTTTTTCCCCAGAAGTAGACTGCATAACCACTAAACTTAAAAAAAAAAAAAGCTGTTTCCCTGCACGCTGAGGAATTTCCAGATCCAGAACTGCCTTCTG
>NW_004443963.1:2423246-2444643 GCF_000243295.1 Trichechus manatus latirostris | reverse complement strand
CTGGCCTTTTTTTCCCCAGAAGTAGACTGCATAACCACTAAACAAAAAAAAAAAAAAAAGTCGTAGAGTTGACGCTGAGGAATTTCCAGATCCAGAACTGCCTTCTGGATGATGTCTTTATGTTAATTATGTAGCTTTATTTATAAACTATACTAATGTTAATACTGTTATTTTAAAATGATTTAACAATTATTTAAAAAGAATAAAGCAACATTATTGAGGAGAAAGTAATAAGAAATAAGTCACACAGTTCTTCTACCCTAATACAGCAACTGTTTATCATTTTTATTGCTCCTTTCTTTTCATGCATATTTTTTAGTTATACTCTATGCAAATTTGTATCATACTTTTTTACTTTACATTATCATATATATTTCCATATTGATATAATCTTCATGTTTCATTCTTTTCTGTTTTAATAGTTGCATAATATTCCATAAAATGATTATACTATAATTTACTGAAGGTTGGACATTTTCACATTTTGATTGTAATATTTATATTTGGTTCTATGGCATTTTATTTGTGTAAATTAGTTTGTTTCTCTCTCCCTTGCTTGGACTAGATTCTTGGAAGTAGGATTATTGAGTCAAAGCATTTGTATGTTTTTATGGGCCTGGGTATATGTACTGCCAGATTGCTTTTGCTGTGTGAGTAAGTGGGTGAAGAATGGTCCCAGGAAAAGGAACAGCCTATGCAGAGGCCCTGTGGCAGGCACATATCTAGCATGTACCAATTTGGAATGACACCAGAAGCGTTTGAGAGGAATTAGGTTTACTATATCTACAATAACATTTTTTTAGGAGTACTAATTTAGTAAATAAAAGATACTACCTCGTTTTAATTTGCATTGCTTAGCAAAGTTGAACAATTTTATATGTTTATCTATTTGTACTTCCCATTTTGTGAATTATCTAGCCATATCCTTTACCCCTTTATTGGAATCTCTGGCCATTTCTTATATTTAGATAAAAATATCTCATATGAATTTATATTGGCACATTGTCATATTTGCTTTTGTTAGTTTCAGTGTAGTTTCATATCCAACATATTTAATTGTATTCGAATTGAAATTGGTAAGTTGTATCTGGTAAAATGGCACTCTTTTAACCAGTATTTTCCTTCTCCCTAATCTGCCTGATCGTGAGATTCACTGGAATTATGAATAAGCTTATAAACAATGCTAATGAAGTAGTTAATTTCTTGCGCAGTTTAGTGTGAGTAAACTTTGATGGCAATCTTGTTTTATTAATAGAATAGAGAAAGGTGATTGAAAGCTCTATCTCTAGAGTTAGCCTTAATAATTTTATATCATACTTGCTACCTTACTTAAAATTTTATATTCTTGGGATACAATTCCTTGTCTGGAATATCTGGAAAGTTTAGTAGCATCAACAGTCTTTTCTATTCTGATTTTAAATTTTCAGGAGTATAGCAATAAGCATGTTGATGTTTCTTTCCAGTGAGAAGCAATTAGAGTGTTTGCTGACCCACTGCATTAAGGTGCCAATGCTCATCCTGGATCCAGCCCTGCCAGCCAACATCACACTAAAGGACCTGCCATCTCTCCATCCTTCCTTTCATTCTGCCAGTGACATATTCAATGTTGCCAAACCAAAAAACCCCTCCACTAATGTCTCAGTTGTCGTTTTTGACAGCTCTAAGGATGGTAAGCTGTTTTTACTGGTATTTTTGAAATCCCGTTATCATTGGATGTTTGAATAACAAAATTCTGAATGAAATGGAAATGATTCAGTTTTCAAGAAATGCCACCAAAGTTGAGAAACTAAAAACATACAGAGAGAAGCAGAAGAGCTGCCATTGTATTTCAGCCCTGTCCTCGGAAAGAGAATGCGTGTGCGTGGGTTTTGTTCTGTGTGATACACATATCTTTCTGTGCCATGGCGAGGATCTTAAATCTGGCACTCACAGCTACCTCATTCTTTTGGCTCTGAGTTATTCTTGAGGCTTATTTTTTCTACCATATAACTCCTTAGCAAGGTTGTTTGCTTCAGCTTACATGTCATGTTCCCCTTACAATATTGAGTCCTTTTCTCAGTTTCCCATTTTGTCAGTGTCATATCCCTTAGCTTAAATCTTTGGACCCATCTTCCACTCGTTCTTACTTCTTACCTCCATAACTAATAACTAACTTCATATATTGTTGGCTTTTGTTTTTGCAAATGATTCTTACCCTTCTTACTCATCTCACAACCTTTACACCAGACTGAATTCCCTCACGTAGCCTCCAGTAATAGGCTCCTAGCTGCTCTGGCTGCCTGTAAAATTCTCCTCCAGTCTGTTTCACACACAACTGTCAAAGAAATCTGAAAATTCTGATTTCATTGATTCATTCTCTTTCTGAAGAGAATAATATAGTAGTCTGTATTTGCTTTTCACATAGGTCTGAACTCATCTTTGATTGCCTTGATTTTGCCCATTGATACTTGCACCCCTGTCTTCCCACCCATCACATTGCAGCTATCAGTGTCTTCACACATATGTGTGGCTAGAATGGAATTGATGGGAAGTGGCAGGAAATGAATCCAGAGAAGTAATGGGGGGACCAAATGGTGTAGGCCATGGTAGCCATGACAAGGACTTTGGCTTCAACTTGGGAGTATGATGAGGAGTTGCTGGAGGGTTTTGAGTAGAGGAGCAATGTGATCTGACTTATGTTCTGAAAAGATCAGGCTGGCTGCTGTGGTGGGAATAGACCATAAGGGGCTGAAGTTGTAATTTAGGCAAGGAGAAGGTGGCTTGGATCAGGGAGGTACAGTGAAGGTGGTGAGAAGTGGTTGGATTCTGGATATTTTGAAGGTCAGCTCAACAGGGTTTCCTGACGGGTCAGATGTGGAGGAGCATCCAACTTTCTTGTTCTAAGTACCGAGCTTTTGTTTAAAAGTACGACCATACTATGGAAATACGGTACACCTTTCCCTCACTTATCAACTCTCTCATTATCCGACATTTTGCATTTACAACAATAGTAAAAAAAATCTACTGTCCAGCTATTTGGCCCATTAATGACTTACGTCTGGCAGTAACAAATGCTAAGGTATGAGGTGAGAGTAACTCTGGCTGTGATAATTAAGGTTATATGTGTCAGCTTGGCTGGGCCATGATTTTCAGTAGTTTGGCAGTTATTAATGATATAATTTGGCAGTTATGTATAATGTAGTTATCGTGCATTTCGTGATCTGATGTGGTCATCCTCCATTTTTGCATAACGCTGATTTTCGCGTAATGATCTGGTCTTTGGAACCTAACCATGTTGATGAGTGAGGAGTGGATGTACAGCCACAGCACATTGTAGACTCATACTAAACTTACTGTCAACTAAAACTCCTCTTTTTTTTTTTTTTTTAATTTATGCCTATAGGGTCACTATGAATCAGATTCGAATCGATGGCAACAAGTTTGGTTATGAGTTTTAATGCACAAACACTGCTTTTAATTTATGCATGTATAGTTGGTTTTTTGGTGCTAAGTTAAAGATCTTACCTTTGTTTGTAGGAGATTTTATTTTGCTAGATTTGACTCATTGCTCCAAAGAGTCAAAAATTTTGGGAATCCTTCATTAGTTATTCAGGGTAATAACTTCTCTGTCACCTTTGTATGAACTCACAAATTTCACAAGGATGCCTTCTATATCTCCCAAATCCTTGATAACCAAAAAAAAACAAAACAAACCTGTTGCCGTCAAGTCGATTCCGACTCATAGCAACTCTGTAGGACAGAGTAGAACTGCCCCATAGGGATTCCAGTGTGTGGCTGGTGGATTCAAACTGCCGCTCTTTTTGGTTAGCGGCCAGACTTTTAACCACTGTGTCACCAGGGCTCCCCAAATCCTTGAGAGGAGGGTTCAGAAAGACAGATCTATGACAAACCTCTAGGTAGAGGTAGATTGTGGCTTTATAATTCAACACTCTCTGTAGGTAATCAACACTCTCCAGGCAGCCATGGTTAGGTTATATTCCACCTAAATGAACATTCTGCCCATATGTCTCTGCTTTGTCCATGAGGATGACGTGAGGTATTGTTAGCTACCTTGCTGAGACTGTGTGTGTGTGTGTGTGTGTGAGTGTGTGTGTGTGTGTGTGTGAGTGAGTGAGTGAGTGAGTGTGTGTGTGTGTGTGTGTATGTGTGTGAGATCTGTTAGATTTCTCTGATCTACCAGGCTTTTGTTAGTTGCTTTCAAGTCAGCTCCAGCTCATAGCCACCTTATGCCTAACAGAATGAAACGTTGCCCATCTTCATGATAGTTGCTATGTTTGAGTCCATTGTTTTGGGCATTGTGTCAGTCCATCTCACTGAGGTCTTCCCTCATCTTCTTTACCAATGATGATGTCTTTTTCCAGCAATTGGTCTTTCCTGGTGATATGTCCAATGTAAATGATCTGAAGTCTCGCCATACTCGCATCTAGGGATCATTCTAATTGTATTTCTTTTAAGACTGATTTGTTTGTTCTCACAGTCCATGGTATAATCGTATTCTTTGCCAACATCACAATTCAAATGCATCAATCTTCCTCTGTCCTCCTATTCATTCACATGTATATGGAGCAATTGAAAAGGCCCTGGCTGGGGTCAGGCGCACCTTAGTCATCAAAATAACAGCTTTGCTTTTTAAAACGTTTGAAGAAGTGTACAGAGCTAGAACCCACCATATCAAAAGAGAGGTGTATCTGGTGAATTTATTTGCAGTGAACTCATACTCTTGGTGCTCAGTGCTCCCTTTAGAGATAAACAATAAATTGCAAAGCCTTTCTTTTCTCCAGTGCTCACCAACTATACTTTTATGGTGCATGTGAAACTCTTGCCCAGGATTACTAACCATCTTGCCAGGCTATAGTTTTTAGAACCTATTTTCTTTGCCCATTTTGAAGATCACAATTGCAGCCTTCTGACCTCTCTCCTGTTTTCCACAACCCCTGAATGTCAGCAGCAAGTTTGGTGATATGGCTTGTCCTGATCACTTTAGAGTGCTCTCCCAGTTGTGCTGCATACCCTCCTCTCTCCCGCATTTAATCTACTCTGTTATCATTACCTGATGAACCTTAGGAGACCATTGTCTTTGTGACTCTTAAAGGACCGTAAGATCTACAGTGACTCCCTGCTGTTAATTTAAATGCCTCTTCCTGGCTTCCAAGGCCCCCTTTGCCTGGTTATCCTTTTTCCTCCTACTCACCGCTCCCAAATGTTTTACTGTAGTCAAACTTTTTTTTTTTTTTTTTAAACTTTCTCATCGCAAGCATATCCGTGTTTGTTCTTACATCCGTGATTTCCATCATTCTGTCATTTCCTCCTTTGAGATCCAGCTCAAATATAACTGCTTCTACAAAGCATTCAACATGTCTGCTGCCCACATAAATGTCTCACTCAGTATTTGCAGAGTTTAACATTTAATTGTTCGTTGATGTCCTTGTTTCCCTTTTGTTGTATGTGTTCATTTTGTCTCCTCCAACTACCTTTTTTTGGGACTGTATATTGTACTACTTTAATATCTCTCAAAATGCTTTATGCAATATCCTGCCAGACATTGTAGTTAAGTATTCATTAAAAATATGGTTGTTTATTGTATTCTTTAATTTTGTATTTTGTAATTATTGTGTTTTGTAGTTGAAGATGCCCATGCTGGAATGTTTAAAGCAGACAGCAAACAGACGGTTTGGAGGGGCTATTTGGTATGTTATTTTAAATTTAATTGCAGTTTTGCAGTACAGTGGAATAAAAGGATGGGTAGTTACTAATATAATAACTATACTATAATAATGTTTTACTTCAAGAGGTTTTTTAATGTTCACTTGTTCTCTAAGGCTAGCTTGCTGATATTAATGAGTGTTGATTTAAGTAATCTTGACATTCTTATTTTGAAGCTTGTATAATGCAATAGATCTTTATTACTTCTCCTAACTGTATGTTTTCACCAGCTACACGATGTGGAAGGTGAGTTGTGGTTATTTTCCCCCCTTGTTTCAGACAACAGATAAAGAAGTCCCTGGGTTAGTGCTAATGCAAGATTTGGCTTTCCTCAGTGGATTTCCACCGACATTCAAGGAAACAAATCAACTAAAAACAAAATTGCCAGAAAATCTTTCTTCTAAAATAAAACTGGTAAGAACATAGCGAATAGAGCAGTCAGTATAACCTGTCTCATTTAATGTGTGCCCCTTCATTTTGTTCCAAGTACAGCCAACAATCATAAGAAACAAAGAGAGTCTTTATTCTGCCCCATTAAGTTGTCATAAAGGCAACTATTTATTTATAGGAGATCCTTATTTGGGGCAAAATTCAATTTTAGGCAAAGTTTTAAGAGTCTTATTTGGTTTACTGGTTTCTCAGATAGAAGCAGGACTCATTTGCTTAACAAATGAGCTCCTATGTATTACCTGTTGCCATCCATCAAGACGATTACGACTCATAGCCACCTTATGGGAGAGAGTAGAACTGCTCCATAGAGTTTCCAAGGAGTGGCTGGTGGATTCGAACTGCCGACCTTTTGGTTAGCAGCTGAGTTTTTAACCACTGCGCCACCAGGGCTCCTCCTGTGTATTAGGTGCTGTTATTAGACTTGCTGGGGATACATCAGTGGACATGGAACTTACAAGGAAGTGAAAGCATGGAAAGGGAGGGGATGGAAGAAAATCACATATGTAGTAAGTATACACACACTCCAACATGTATGTTTATAAAATGTTTTCACTCAAAGGGAGTACACTTACAAATAACTTCAGATATTTGGAAAGTTTGTTAACGTAAAACCCTCATTAATAGCTTGTTGAGGTATTAACGTATTTAGAATTTATACTTATTAACTCTTTAGGCTTGACCATTGATGCCATTTGTTAGGGTTGACTTTAGATTGGAGGCTGGCCCGTGACTTGCCTTTTTACTTTACCCTTATTGTTTTCAAAGCCATTTGCCTGACTGATTTAGAGCACAGTCCATGTAGGTGTACTGTCTACTTGACATTATGTCAAGGTGCCTGCTCTTCTGTCAGAAATATTCGGGTCGTAAAACATGAATATCGTTTCTCTTAGAGTAGGGGGCATTAAGTTAGTTGTAAACCAGTTAGACTCTTGTTTCTTGATTCTACAAAGAAATGTTCTTTAAGTTCTGCCATTGAACTTAGCTTTGTTGAGACCTGACCGATGTGTTTATTTTAAACATGACTCTTACTTCCTTCTCCTGTTGCACACTACTTAACAATTTGGAGCGTGAAAGAGTAGAGATGGAGGTAGTGGTGGGAGAGAGCAGTGACTGGGGCATTCATAGTTAATTTTGTTTTGACTGAGTTTTTTTATCCCTACCCCCGCCCCCAAATTCCCTTTGTTTGTTTTCCTCCGTAAGTTTTAAGATATATTGTATTGCCATTATAATTCAATGATGGTGTGAGTCATAATTGTGTTTTTTTCATATTTTCCCCTATAACTTTCTTGGTGGTACCTAGAAATTGGTAGTGCTCAGCTAGGTTAGGGTTGAATTTGTTTTTAATCTACAGTTATTTAAAAATAGATATTCTACCACTCCTTCCCCCGAGTTATTTTCAGTACGATTTGGGCAGATAAAATCCTAGATTAGCATTCATTTCAGCCAGTGTATGAGTTGGAATCAACTCGACGACAATGGGTTTTGTTTTGTTTTTTTTTTTTTTTGGTTTGGCTTCCTACTTAATAGTTCCAGAATTATAGACATGCCAAAGCATGCCAACCCCAAGCAATGTTTGATCCTTCAGCAAACTTTTGGGTGGCATGGTATGGCCTGTGGAGGCAGAGGTAGGGTGGGTAGCTCCTTCAGCTGGATTTAAGGAGCACCAGCAGGCTCCATGCATGCTAATAACCCCTTGCACATTTCATCCAGTCAGTTGGAGGTTTATTTGGATTCACAAGCTTGTCTTTATGGAGCCCAGCACCTCCTTAGAGGGTCAAACTAATCATTCATAGCATTCATTGCCATTTGTTTTCATGATTCCATCACCTTTGATCAGCTTCAGGGACTAGGGCTTCAGATTTTTGGAGGCTAGAGAGAAAATGAGAGAGAGATAGAACAGAGGAGGAGTGTGTTTACATTAGAGTCCAGTTCTTCAAGTGCTTTCTTTCCTTAGGCTCTACTTCCTGGTTTTATTATGAGTAGTCTGAGATGAAGTTTCCTATGGTTGGGTTCCCAGTCGATTTAGCGAGTGAGCATTTATTAAATGCCTGCTGTGTGCCAGGGGCTGTGCTAGGGATAAGCACTTCTCCTGTGTGATCAGCTCCAAATAGAAGTTTATACTAAGTGGTGTGAGACAATTTGGGCCTTAGGTGTATTGGGAGCCAAGGAAGGCTTTGCAGAATGGAAGCATTTTATCTGGGCCTTGAATAGAGCAGCCGTTCTCCCAGCAGAGAAGGGAGTGGGAAAGAGCATACCAAGCAGAGGGAACAGCCCGAGCAAAGGACTAGAGGCTTGAAAGTAAATGGTGTTTTCAGGGAACCAAGGGCACTGTTCTTCCAGGCTAGAGCACAGACTGGGATTTTGCTGGTGATGAGATGGGGAAGGAACATAGATCAGGGTTTTGTATGCTATGTTGAGGAACCTAGACTTTATCTTGGATGCCGGGAGAGTCTTTAGCAGGAGGACAACATGATCTGATCTGTTTCTAAGGCACATTGTAGGGGAAGGTGTAGCAGTTAGACCTAGGTTAGACAAGAGGAGGCTTGAAAACCAGTTCAGCTACTGTTGTCATAACTCAGCAAGACATTTGGGTTTCAAGGAGTGCCTTGGCAGTGGAATGCAAGTGATGGGAACGGTTCCAGAAACATCTGAGAGTGACGCTCAACATAGTTCAGTTAGAGGAGAGGGAAGGAAGAATGAGGGAGTAAGAGGATGTTTCAGTGAAAATGGAAGTGATGGCATTAACCACACTCACAGCTTCAGTGGGAGAAGCAAGTATTTGGGGAAGGAAACCCAGAGCTCATTGACATGTGTTGCATTAGGGGTGCTTTGTGGTGTGTGGGAGGAAAGGGCCGTTAGGTGTTGGAGTTCAGGACCTAAACAGCTGAACCATTCCCTCCTCTCAGACTCCTCTGGGAAGCCTTTGCCAAGGCTTGTGTGCTCCCATCCCCCCATCCCCCTGCTACCCATCCCCACCCCTGAGCCACCCAGGGCCCAGTTCTGCTCCAGAGATGCTCTCTGGGCTGCGAGCTTCTCAAAACAGCCACTGCCCTGTTCACCTTTGTACCCTGTTCACCTTTGTAGTGATTATGTTGGGGCCAGGCACTTGAGGGATGCTCAGCGAATTTTGGTCCTCCCTTGCAGTGACTTCCCTGCAACCATCTCATATGCCTGCTCTTTTAAAGTGTAGCACCCTTTCTTTTGGTTTTATTTCTAAAAAAGTGGATAGAACAAGCAACTGTGGACTGATTTAAGTTTTAGAAAACCACCAGGACATATTAAGACTCCGTAGCCTTGAGTTGGAAACCCTGGTAAGTGCTACGGCTGCTAACCAAAAGGTCAGCAGTCCGAATCCACCGGGCGCTCCTTGGAAATTCTGTGGGGCAGTTCTGCCCTGTCCTGTAGGGTCACTATGAGTCAGAATCAACTCGACGGCAGTGGGTTTGTTGGCTTGTTTGTTTTTTAAGCCTTCAGGTGTCAAGTCACTAAACCAAAAAAAGCTAAACCAGCTGCCGCTGAATCAGCTCTGGCTCACGGTGACCCCTTGTGTTGAAGAGTAGAAGTGCTCTGTAGGGCTTTCAAGGCTGTGACCTTTCAGAAGCAGATTGCCAGGCCATTCTTCTGAGGTGCTGCTGGGGGGGTTTGAACTGCCAGCCTTTCTCGATTAGTGGTTGAACTCTTAACCATTTGCACCACCTAGGGACTCCTGTGAAGTCACTAGAAGGAGCTAATTTGTTTTTCAGTTGGTATTAGCAGACATGCTTTTTCTCTAAAGGATGCTTAATAACTTTGAATCAAATTGATCCAAAATGAAAAATAGATCTTCTGAATTTTTGAGCACTTTAAAGATGTTGGGAATATAACTTTTTACAGGAAAGCCTTTGTCATCATTTTAGATATGCATGTTCTAGAACAGATTTTCACAATCTCTACACTACTGACATTTTGGGCCAGATAGTACTTGCTTTAGGGGACTGTCCTGTGCATTGTAGGATGTTTAGCAGCATCCCAGTTCTCTATCCTCTAGATGCCAGTAGCACCCTACCCTCTTTGGGACAACCTAAAATGTCTCTAGACATTGCTAAACATTCCCTGGGGGGCAAAATCACCCCTGATTGAAAAGCACTGTCCTAGAAATAGTATTTTCATGTACATATGGTTAAACAGCTTAGCACAGCCTTTCTTGGTTTTTAAAAATGACCAGTTTGATATCATTATTTTAAATTAAAGTTTGCCTTGAAAGGGTAATTTTTCTTCTGCAAACCTCTCACTTTTAGTTGACTTAAAGTCATGCATTCGAAGTTGTATTTTGTTAGCTATTATTATATACTATGACTTGGTCAGTATAATTCTGAGTTTAGGTTTGTGAATGAATGTCCCCATGACTGTTTTCTCTTCCCTGCCTTATTTCATGTACTATACAAAATGTAAATATTAACTTCCGTTCTAATATATACAAACAGTATCTAGTAGTTCAGCTATTAAGAATAAACTCCTTGAGCTCTGGTTTCCATTTCTGTCACTACACTGAAACAACTCTCATTAAGGTCTTTATTGACCTGCTAATTATCAAACCCACTGGTTTCTTGTCCCTTAATTTTGATGCCTGTTATTTATCTTTAGTATTTGATAGAATTAACATTCTCTTTGTGAAACCCTTTTTTCTCCCTGGTTTCTGCAGCAGTCCTGATTAGCATTTGTATTGTCTTTCACTGACTAAAATTCTTCCATATGTTGCTCATTTATTATAGTTTACCCAGGTCCTGTCCTTGGCCACCACTTTGTTCTACATCTCTCTTCCTTGTCCCATCCTACCACATATAGGTGTATCAGGTTATTCTAGGTAATGCTGCTGTAACAAACATCCCAAAACCTCAGTGGCTTAAAATTAACAAAGCTTTATTTCTCAGTGATGCTACATGCCTGTTGCTGGCCTGCAGGGGGGGTAAGTATAGAAGTGTCAAAAACCTAAACATGCAGAGAAATACCAGAAATTAGCATAGCAAGATATTTCTTGTGGGTAGATACAGTTCAAATCGAGCAGCATCAAACCAGAAGGCACTCTGAAGAGGGGATGGTGAAAGCGGGTTATATAGGCAACAGGTTTTCGTTGGGTGACCTTTGGATATAACATTACAGCATTTGTTTGTCAAGAATAACGTGCGTTGATCCTCAAGGTGGTTAGTTTTTAAGAATTTAAGGTATGAGGTCTGGGCAGGGTAGTCTTCTGAAGGTCATTGTAAATTCCTTTCATATTGGTTTCTCAGGACATAGAATCAGTGTGCTCAGGTTTCAGGGACAGGCAGTTGTAAAAATAGAATCATTAAGGACATGCCATATATCAAAGAACATCTGGAAATTTAATCATTAAGGAATTTTGCTTTAAGGGAGGTTTCCTGTTCCTGACCTTGAGTCAGTCTCTTTCAGCTAGCCCAGCACAGCCTATTTAGGATTTTGAGGTATCTACACTTCCCCCTCTTGATCATTATCTGAAATGAGATTTATGATAGCTTTAAGCTTGGTGATTGTTTCTTCTACATAGACTTCCAGTAGTTAGAGTCACCTGGTCTCAATTCACTGAGCACTTACATATCCTCGAATCTACTGTGCTGTCCCCCACACGTCTGTCAGTTTGTCAAAATTATGTTAAAAAGCAAAGATGTCACCTTGAAGACTAAGATGTGGCTGACCCAAGCCATGGTGTTTTCATTCGCCTCATATACATGCGAAAGCTGGACAATGAGTAAGGAAGACCAAAGAAGAATTGATGCCTTTGAATTATGGTATTGGCAAAGAATATTGAATATACCATGGACTGCCAAAAGAATGAACAAGTCTGTCTTGGAAGAAATGCAGCCAGAATGCTCCTTAGAAGGAATGATGGCAAGACTGTGTCTCACATGCTTTGGGCATGTTATCAGGAGGGATCAGTCCCTGGAGAAGGACATCATGCTCGGTAGAGGGTCAGCGAAAGAGAGGAAGACCCTCAGCGAGATGGACTGACTCAGTGGCTGCAGCAACTGGCTCAAGCATAGCAATGATGATGAGGATGGTGCAGGACTGGGCAGTGTTTTGTTCTGTTATACATACGATTGCTATGAGTTGGAACTGACTCGACGGCACCAAAGAACAACTGTGCCATAGCTTTACTCTCATTAGTGTAGACTTCAGCCAAACTCCAGGAACAGTACTGGTTTTGACAGAAAAAGGTCAAGTCAAAGGCTCAGAGTTGATTCCTCAAGGCTTATCAAGTGTTGCATAGATTTGGGAGCAGTTGGTTTGTAGCAAAATTGTTGAACAGTCTGAATAAAAGAACAACATGATAAGCAACAATGTAAGCATAATAGGATGATAACTATGAGACAAAGAGATTTCTTCCAGACTCCCCAACTTGAAAACCATTGTTGGAATAGCTTACCTAGACTGGTAGTAGGATCAGACATTTGGTTAATTACATTCTTCATATGTGACACATATTGGGTAACATTACTAGATTCATCAGTGTTAAAAGTACAACACTCAGTTTTAATTATAATACAAGTTCTTTCTTGGGCTGCAGTGGGGATACCTAAAGCCATTCAGTTTTGAAGGACAAACTTCCTCATTTGGGTCTTTTCAGTGTTTAGAGCCAGAATACTGTTGGCACTATCATTCAAGGCCAATTGAGTTAACGTGTTTAGAGTTTCAATGTATGCTATAACATCTTCTTACCCAACAGAGGGTATGAATAGAGTTGCCAAATAGTCGTACCAGTGAAAAATAGAATGAGTCCATCTGACAAGAAGCAAGGGGATGTTTGCAATGAGGCCTAAGGTGTACACAACATGGCCTTGAACCCATGCAAACCCTATGGTACAGCTTCCTAGCCATCCAGGAGGGAGCCAAGGCCAAAGGTTTGAGCCACAAATCCATTGTGTGCCAATGGGAGGTACCCAGAATATGCCAGGCCGACAAGACCAGCTGATAGCATACCAATCAGTCATGTAAGATGATAATGTGGTGGCAAGCAGTTGGAGGTGACCATCATATTTGACAAACTCTATCAAGAAGCCGTTGCCTGGAATGATTATGTTCTTCCCAACAAAGAGGGGCAGTAGTGCTTAGGGAACTATATCCTGGAGTTAACCATACAAATCCATCCCATAACTGCCAGATAGTAGCAAATCATCTGGTAGTTCTGTTTCTGGAAGCATTTTTAGCAGTTTCTCTGGCCATTTGTATGGCACAGCTGAGAAAGAAAGTATATCCATTGCGAGGTTTGTTCAGGGTATGAACAAATAAGGATTATCTAGAGTTACGGATAAATTTAGTACAATAGATTCCTGTTTTTCCTCAAGTATAAACTTGGCAAGAGAGACCCATTCTTTCCCTTGCAGGGGGGAGACCCACCAGGGCATCCTAGAGGAGTTGGAGATGGCATAAGGCCACAGATCCAGCAACTTTTCTGATTTAATGTTTGTACAAATAAATGAGCCCATTGAATAAAAACATTGCTTCTCCAAGGGTGAATATAAGGAATTATCAGAGAAAAATGCTGGAAAAAGGAAGTTACTTTCATTGAGGTTGGAAGAAAGGGAAAGGAAAAGAAATAATAAAAAAAACTTATTTAGATAGAATCTTGATTCGATGATATTGGGATAGCTTTCTCTGTCTTAGACATTGTTTGTTTCGGGTCGTCCTTGGCAGAGACAAAGGTGGAGGTCACTGGCAACTTCACCTGTCCAAAGGTTCGATGGAGCTCTTTTGAGTTGGGAAGTGTGTACCCAGAGTTTTACTCCTTCAGGTTTGACTGCGCATTGATTGGTAAGAAGGACTTGGAAACGTCCTTTCCAGCGAGATTCCAGAGAGGGTTTCAGTTGGAAGTTTTTCCAACATACTAGATCTCCTGGTGCCGATGGGGCGTTGTTTTCAAGATTGCAGTGATCCTTTTTTTTTCTGGCAAAAGTTTGTTCCACCTGTGAGATATAAGTTTGAGAGTATGTCATTAAACTTTTACATACGGTAGTTCAGAGAATCAGCATTAATTAATTGCGGATCAGTATAAGTGGTGTGACTTAAAAGTAAGTAAGGGTTGTCCAGTCACAGTCTCATGAGGAGTTAATTTATGTTTTCCAAAAGTGGTAGATCTAAGGTTGAGTATAATCAGAGGCAGTTCCTTAGGCCACGGCAGATATAGTGCTTCAGTTAATTTAGCTAGGTATTGCTTTATAATACTATTTGTTCTTTCAGCTAAGCCAGATGATTAGGGGTGATACAGGGTGTGCAAATGTTGAGTAATTGGAAGTTTTCAGCAAATTTCTTTGATTACTTGTCAGGCGAAATGAGTTCCCCAGTAAGTGTGCAGAGCAGTGGGTGTACCCCAAGAAGGAATGATGTCCTCACAAAATTTTTTTGCAACGAAGGTGGCAGTTGCCTTTCGACAGGGATAAGCGTTAAGCCCATGTGAATACATACAGATAAGGATTAAAACATACTTATATGACATAGAAGAAGGGAGCTGAATGAAATCCATCTGTCATTCCCTCATTGGTCTGATAGGCAGGGGAAATTGTCCAGGGGAAACCTTTAATGGCTTCCCTGCATTATGTTTGTGGCAAGTTGGGCATGAAGTATAAACTTGTTTGGCATTGGGGAAGAATTTTCCCCACCAATGTTTCTCCAAAATCTGGATCATTTTGTTACTGCAAAATGACTTATGGAATGTAAAGGCTGGACCATGGGGGTTGTTAAATTTTGGGGCAGTACTGGTTTTTGGTTAGGTCCAACACAAAGAGCTGATTCCTGATCCAGACAGCATCCTTGGACTTCCCGTTGCTCCCTTTCAGTGTCAGGAATGAGACTCTGCTGGATTTTTAATTCTTAAGGAGTGACAGGCAGAGTTTAATTCATCTTACATGTGTAAATAGGAATGATCTTATCTAACTAAACTGGCTGCAGCTTTTGCAGCTTTATCAGCTAATGCATTCTCTTTATGTTAAGTGCTTTGTTTACTAGTATGGGCTTCAAACTTAATGATAGTGATTTCTTTAGGTAAAAGAAGAGCATAAAGCAAGTGACTGACTTGGGTCCAGTTCTTTATTTTATGCCCTCATGAGGTTAAGAGTCCTCATTGTATACCTGGAATCTGTATATACGTTGACAGTTAAATTCTGAGCAAACTGACATGCACAGTTTCAAAAAACCAAACCCCTTGCCGTTGAGTTGATTCTGACTTATAGCAACCCTATAGGACAGAGTGGAACTGCCCCAGAGGGTTTTCAAGGCTGTAATTTTTATGGAAGCAGACTGCCACATCTTTCTTCCATGGAGCGGCTGGTGGATTCAGATAGCTCACCTTTCAGTTAGCAGGCAAGCACTTAACCATTGCACCACCAGGACTTCTTGGATAGGTTAGGGTTATTAATTCTGCTAGTTGTGTGGAAGTACCCTCTGGTAGAGAATTCTGTTTCAATATTTCAGTATCAGTAGTGATAGCATACTCAGACCTGTAGTGTTCTAGGGGAGTTTTTAAATAAGAACCATCAGTATAGAGAATGAGATCAGGGTTTGTGAGTGAGAGGAGTATCCTTTAAGTCAGCTCTGGGAGTCAACAATTGTTCAGTCAAGTCTAGACAGTCATGATGTGGTTCACCTTCATCAGCTAGGGGAAGGAGAGTAGCAGGGTTAAGGAGGTGGCATGTGTCAGTGTGCAGATGAGGTGAAGAAAGTAAAAGAATGTCGTAGGAGGAAAGTCAGCTGGTAGATAGATGCTGGATTAAAGCAGAGTTAGTAAGCCCTGTATGGAATGAGGGTCAGGAACTTCCAAATCATTCTCCCTCACTATATCTGCAGTGACCTCTACTAATATAGCAGTGGCAGCTACCACCCATAAACCACAGGGTCAAGCTGGAGGCTATAATAACCAATAGGTCTCCCCTGACTTCCATGTTTTTGAGTCAGAACTCCTAGTTCATTTCCATTTCTTTCATAATCAGGTATTCTCAGGGCTGGGGGCCCAGATAGGGCCCTTTTTAGCTCCTGGAACTTATGTTTCCTTTCTTTAGTCCAGACAAGAGGTTCAGGGGTTTCAGCTTTCAATAAGATGTAAAGGGGTTGGGCCATGAGAGAAAAATTGGGGATCCAAGTATGGCAGTAACTCCACAGGCCCAGGAACCCTCTAAGCTGTTTTTTCATATGGGGCAAAGGGAAGTCACAAATGGTTTTTAAACGAGCAAGCTCCAGTTGAATACCTTGACTAGAAACAAAATGTCCTAGGTATTAAAGTTGTGGCAGGACAAATTATAACTTGTCCTTATACACTTTATGTCCCTTGTAAGCCAGCTGAGTTAGCAAATAAATAGGATCCTATTTACAACTTTCCTTAGACTTGGAACAAATCAGTAAGTCGTCTGCATTCTGAATGAGGACCAGCTTACAGGGGAAATCCAAATCCCCTAGGTCCACTTTTAACACTTGAGAAAAATAACTAGGGAACTTTGAACCCTTGAGGACATGACTGTCCCAAGTGAAGGCAAACAAGTATTGACTTTCTGGATGGACAGGAATGCCTTTAAAAAGCCCTGCATAAGTCAACAACAGTGGAAGTTGTAGCCTTGGGGGGATACTTGAGATAAAAGTAGGTGGGGATTGGGTACTACTGGAAATCCAGGCATTACCAATCAGGTTAATTGCACAAAGATCTTGTACAAATCTCCACCCTTTGCCTTGGGGCTTTTTAACAGGCAGGATGGGGGTGTTGCAAGAACTAGTACAAAGCATGATAAGTCTCTTGTCTAGGAAACCCTTAATTATAGGAATGATACCTTGAATGGCCTCAAATTTCAGTGGCGTTTAGAGGGGTTAATTTGGACTTTAGTAGGTTGAGCACTCAGTATTTTCCAAATATCAGTAGATGAGGTTGCCTGCAGCTGAGGAGGAATAGTAGATAGTAGGGTATGCTCTGTCTCCAAAGGGACACTTTTCCTTTGGCAGATTTAAGGCCTCTAAATGACAGATTAGTTGAGAGGTAGAGTCTTCTGGAAGTTGAAGAACTACTTCTTTTTTTGTTAATGGTTATACTACAGTCTCATTTTTCCCAACAGATCTCTTCCCAAGAGATTTACAGGGGCAGTATCACATAAAAGGAGCGAGTGGCAATTGGTCACTGAACCTACAGAAACTGAAATGGGAAGGGACTGGGTGACATGCTGAGTAACATTAGAAACCCCCATTATATCAACAGTTTTTGTACTCCGAGGTATAGGTTGTGATAAAGAAATGGGGTTAATTGCAAACGAGGTGGTACCAGTATCGATTAAAAGGTGCAAGGTTCACCATTAATTAGTACTATAGCTTCACCTTGGGAATTGAGGGGCAAAGCCAGTTGCAGCCTGACAGCTTCGCTTCCTCGGAGCCTCGGCAGGGGAGGTCCTTGGAGT
This sequence comes from Trichechus manatus latirostris, assembly GCF_000243295.1. Classification (NCBI taxonomy): domain Eukaryota; kingdom Metazoa; phylum Chordata; class Mammalia; order Sirenia; family Trichechidae; genus Trichechus; species Trichechus manatus. Next base: position 2,427,073 of record NW_004443963.1, on the reverse strand, counting down.
TTTGTCTGTAATTTATGACATTCTTTTTTCCAGTGCCCAGGATTTTTTCAGTAATTGCAAATTCCAGCGAGTTTAACAACTAGGGGATTGCCAGGTCTGGAAGATTGGAGCTGTTGAAGTTGTAAAGTCATAAGGTGATCGTGCTTATTTGTCTTATCAATTTGAAGTATCTGAAACAGTTGTTCAGTTAAATGTGCTAGTTCCACTGTTGGAACCATTTCCCAGTCTAAACAATGTCTTTTGACCAGGATGGCTAGTTCAGTTTTAAGGCCATTAACAAACATAGAGTTAAAAGCTATTCCAGTGCCTTTTATTTCTAGACCTGCATGTTCAGAGAAAGATTTGTATACAGTTTTGTCTGGTCCCCAGTTGGCAGCCTTGAATTTTGGCCCAGTGAATCTTTCTAGGGAAGTCTTTTGGTATAGCTTCTGATAACTTATAAGCTAAAGCCTTAAAGTCATTTAAAAATTCAGCTGGGGTTGCAGTGCCAGCTTCTAAACTTCATTCAGTGTTTTTGAGTTCCTCTAACTGGATCCAATTTGGGGCTTCTGCTGGACCCACCAGTATGTATATTAGCTGATAAGTCAGGGAGCCCTGGTTGGTAGGAATGAATTAATATCCTAAATTTCTCTGTAAATTTCTGTGGGTCTTCCACAGGGTTAGGAAGTTCCTTTTCCATAGTCCTTAACTAGGTTTTATACCAGGGCGTAAAAGTAATGACGAGTGATTTGTTTTCCTGTTCTTCTCTGGGTTTTATTTTAAAAGGCATTTGGGGCACAGGGGCCCTGGAAGGTTTAGGATCTGAAGGGAGATCAGAGTGAGCAAAGGGTTATCTCAGAGAGATTTGAGCACTTAGAGTAAGGAGGTAAAGTCAAGTAAAGGGGGCAGAGGGAGAGAAGAACCAGGGTATCTTTCTTGTAAAGCAATAGTTTCGTTAAGGAGTTTAAGGTTACGTTCGGTCAGTGTTGAAACAGTGTCTTTCAAAGAGGCTATTTTAGAATCCTGAATACATTTAGAAGCCTCAGAATACCAATCAAAATAAACATGCCATTGTTTCTGTATGGTTTTGGTGCCATGTTTTCTAATTTAGACCTTAAGTATACTAGTGTTCCCAATTGTTAAGTACTTCAGAGTGATCACTGATTTGGCAGAGTGTTGTTAGTGAGCTGAAACCATAAATCCAAATGCAAATAAGACCTAGAACTATAGTTCTTGGCTATGTAGTGAGCCAGAGTTCTGCTAGGAAAATCTGCTGCTTCCTTGGATTTAGCAGAACCTGTTTTAAGACAGATCTAACTGCAACAAAACAACAAATTTCACCAAACTCAAAATAAATATTGGATTCAAGTTCAAAATGCAAAAGGAGTGGAGCTCAAGAATCTAAGGGGGCTTACCAAGATGACTTCCAAATGCTTCATGGAGGCAGTAAGTCAAAAAGGGCTTTTGCAGGTACCATGCCTGTGTCCAGTGAGAGCTCTGGGGGACTCCAGTCAGCTGCTTTGGATCTCACTTTTGACACCAGGAATTGTCAAATATATGAACACACAGAGAAATACCAGGTTTAGAGCCATGTAGATCCGAGTTTGGATCTTTGGCTCTGGCACTTACTCACCACCTATAGCAGTGTCTGGCACATAGTGTGCACTCAGTGAATAGTAGAAATTAAAATGAAAATGTTATTATATATTATCAAGTTAAAATATAAATGTGTTAAGCAACTCAGCTTTGTTGATTTTTAACTGTAATATGTTGCACCTTTAACTTTCTTTTTTTTTTTTAATGTATAGCTACTGTGTAATTGGTTCCCTCTAATGAACAGTGTCTAGGCAATAAAAACAACAAAAAATACTATCATAAATTATTTCCCACAATAAATGACCTTAGCTATCAGTTGGAAATCAAAGATCAAGATTGAGTGTGTTGTCACATCCCAGGAATATGTTAGTCTCAGATCTTTTTCTACATTTTGAATTTATCTTAAATAATATAAAAAATCCATGAAATTTTAAAATGTCTGTGAAGTTTCAAAATAGCTTCTCCTCTTCAGAATAAAAGTAGTTTGGGTAGACAAAATTAAGGTAAAAATATTATCCCAGTAAGCTTAAATTTAGAATATTGAAGCATAGTCTGTTATTTATGTATTTCTAGAATAGTGAATTTTTTTTTTCCCCACTCCAGGAAGCCTACAGAAGTGGTGTGGGAGCCACTGTGGGAGGGAGGGGGCTGGAGGCGGACAGTGAGACTTGGTAACAATGCAGGTAGGCTGATACTCACCCTGCATGGCCTGCCTCTCATCTCCTCACACACACCGAGGAAGGACAATGACAGCAGTGATAGCTGACCGTTAGTGGGTGCTTTCAAAGTAAAACAAAGTAATCAGTCAGGAAGAGAGTACACACATGTGCACAAATGTACACAAATGTACACATTTGCATGCGTGCATACAAACACACACACAATTTGTGGTAAGAGTAAATGGCCTGCATAATAAGGAGGAAAGGTAGAAATGAAACTCTAACGTCTATTTTTTTTTGCCTGCATAAACTTAAGAAAAACTACTTGGAAAATGAGCTAGTTATGGTCATGTAGCAAATATAAGGAGTCCCTGGATGGTGCAAACAGTTAACACATTCGACTGCTAACCCGAAGATTGGAGGTTTGAGTCTACCCAGAGCTGCCTCTGAAGAAAGACCTGGCAATCTACTTGTGAAAATTCAGTCACTAAGAACCCTCTGAAGCACAGTTCTACTCTGATGCACATGGGGTTGCTGTGAGTCGGGGAATTGACTCAACAGCAACTGGTGGTAAGCAAATATAAGAGCTCAGAATGAGCCCATAATAATTTTTGTTCTGTTTTACAAAGAAAGAAGGCTATAGGCTTTGTGAGAAGAGCCAGTAAAGCAGAAGGATTTTGCCATCCTAGATTAGTGGTTTTTAACCCTCTGTCCTTTTTTGAGCTCTGAAAGCCTCTTTTAATAAGAGATTGTATGATGTAGAGTCTAGAACATAAAACAGGTAAAGAGCATTGTGGACTCTGATAGGGGTAGGGGAGCCTGTTTGTAAAACTTGTTGATGTTTATGATTCCCCCTCTTAGAATTATGATTGCTCTGAAGGTTTTGCCCCAAAAGGTCATTTTCCAGTGGAGGCACTTCACAGAGCCTGCCAAAGACACTGCTCTTAGTTGGGTGGGGCAGAAGCTGCTGCCAGATGCACTCTCTGCTAATTCCAATTACATCACAGAGTTTTCTCCCCAGTACCAGCAGATAGGAAATAATCCAAGACAAAGATCACAAACTGGTGGCCAGCATTGCAAAATTAGGAGATTTCATTTAACAGTCTAAGGTTCTGGCCTCTTAGGAGATCGGGCAGCCAGTGTCAAGCTTCCTGGCCTGACAGCCCGTGACAGGATGGAGTCAGTCATAGCTGCAGTTTTCAGATGGGACCTGAGGTCTCCTGTTTGCCATCCCCCCTCCCCCCGCCAACTCTCTCTTGTGTATGTGTGTGGGTGTGTGTCTTTTTTTAAAAAAATTTGTTAGCGTTTTTTTTTTAAATTGTACTTCAGGTGAAGGTTTACAGAATAGTTTCTCATTAAACAGTAGTACACATACTGTATTATGACATTGGTTAACAACCCCATGACATGTCAACCCTCTCCCTTCTCGACCTTTTTTTTGGTGAAAATATACATAGCCAAAGATGACACCATTTCAAAAATTTCTACATGCACAGTTCAGTGACATTGACTACACTCTTCCAGTTGTGCTGCTATTCTCACTTTAGATGAAGGTTTACAGAACAAAATAGTTTCTTATTAAACAGTACACAT
>NW_004443963.1:2399045-2422834 GCF_000243295.1 Trichechus manatus latirostris | reverse complement strand
TTTTTTTTTTTTTTTTTTTTTTTTTTGTATAATATATTCACATATATCATTTATATATATTCATATAGATATTTATTTAAAGATTAAAAATTGAACTGGACAATTTAATGGTGTCTCTTCCTTGAGGAGGTCCCTGGGTGGTGCAAGCATTTTGCACTCAACTACTAACCTAAAAATTGGTGGTTTGAAGCCACCCATTGACACCACAGAGGAAAAACCTGGCAATCTGCTTTTGCAAAGATTATAGCCAAGAAAACCATATGGAGCAATTCTACTCTGTCACACGTGGAGTCACCATGAATTGGAATCGACTTGACAGCAATGGGTTCGGGTTTTTTTGTTGTTTTTTTTATTTCTTTGAGGCTCAGTTTTCGTACATGTAACCCTCTTGTTATTTCATAGTTGCAGTTATATTCAGAGGCAAGTGTAGCGCTTCTAAAATTGAATAACCCCAAGGGTTTCCAAGAACTGAATAAACAAACTAAGAAGAACATGACTATCGATGGAAAAGAACTGACCATAAGTCCTGCATATTTATTATGGGATCTGAGTGCCATCAGCCAGGTGAGTGGTGCAGAGATTCTTTTAAAACCCAAATCCAATGCTTAGAGTGTTAAAGATTTATGAGTCACCGGATGATGAGAAGGAAGAGGACCTGTAGAAAGGTGAGTTGAGCGGACTTGTCTAATTTTCCAGCCACTGCCGTTGGGAGTCCCTGACTTACGACGGGGTTCCATTCCAACGACTCTATCATAAGTCGGTTCTGACGTTTAAGTCAAATACCTCTTTTTTTTTTTTTAGTTTTCATTATTATTGCCTTTTATTATAAGTATCTTTATAAATCTGATCTTTGTCTTTAGGGGTTGGAAACATTACATATAAACTTACAGATGCATTTTAACATTTTATGTAGTACATGTTAACGGTAAGATGTACAAAAAAAAAAAACAGATGGTCGTAAGTGCAGTTCCTCATAACTCAAATACATCGTAAGTCAAGGACTGCGTGTAATTGCAGTGATACAGAATTACATTAATCCAAGAACCTTTCCTATAACGTGTCTTAAAGAAATGCCATGTCTTTGAGGTTTTTTTTTTTAAATATGGTGCATCTTCTGCATTTTTTTGTAGTGTTTAAAAAAGTAGGACTCGGTCTCTAAAAGTCTGCCAGAGCACAGGTTGAAGAATGTTATCAGTATCAATGTCACTGAATTTGCATGTGTAGAAATTGTTGAATTGATGTATGTTCCACTGTGTATATTCTCAACAACAACAACAAAGTCTGCCACCCTGAGAGCAGAGGGGAAAGAGGAAGAAGAGGTTTGACATAAGGGATGTTTTACTTCTTAATGCCCCAAATGTTTTTCTCAGTCCAAGCAGGATGAAGATGTGTCTGCCAGCCGTTTTGAAGATAATGAAGAGCTGAGATACTCATTGAGATCTATCGAGAGGCACGCACCATGGGTTCGGAATATTTTCATTGTCACCAACGGGCAGATCCCATCTTGGCTGAACCTAGATAACCCTCGAGTAACAATAGTAACACATCAGGTACACGACTTTCCAAATATGGCAAGGCCATGGCTTCCTTTCTTGTTCTTTTATTGTGGTTCAGGGATATCTGTGATTTCATTTCCCTTCCCCTCCTTTCCTCCATTTCTCCTTTCTTTAATTCTTCCTTTCTCTTTCCTTCCTTCCTTCCTTCCAAAACCAAACCAAAAAAAAAACAAACAAAACCTCTCATTCACCCTCTCTCTTTCTCATTTTTTTTTTTCCTGTTAAAAGGATGTTTTTCAAAATTTGAGCCACTTGCCTACCTTTAGTTCACCTGCTATTGAAAGTCACATTCATCGCATTGAAGGGCTATCACAGAAGTTTATTTACCTAAATGATGATGTTATGTTTGGGAAGGATGTCTGGCCAGATGATTTTTACAGCCACTCCAAAGGTCAGAAGGTAAGTACCTAAGAGGAAGGGATGCTAGCTTGGAAAGTACTTAGAAGTTACAAAAGGGAAATCAGGAAATCAGTGTATTATAATACTTTATTCAGATTTGATCACATAAGTGTTTTTTATTGCTAAGCTCAGGAGAGTTAACAATGAGGGAGTAGAAAACTACACAAGGAAATTTGCTTCCCTGCATTCTCAGACACCCAGAACCCATTCTTCCCCAACCCTCTAAATTTCCTACTGCAACAACAGCAGAAGAAACAAAATGGCTGAGACAGGAAGGTAGCTCAGTTTAGTGTTCAAAGACCTGGATGAAATTTTGTTTAAGGCAGCCAGTCTTACTTGGTTTTGTTTGAGAGACAGGATGGAGACGTGGTTAAGAGCAGAGAGGCAGGGGCCAGCTGCTTAGGGCAGACCTTGGTTCCACCACTTCCCAGCTCTCTGCAGTGTCTTGGCCTGAGTGCTTGCATTTCCTGTCTGCCTAATGGGGAAAGTACGAATACCCCCATAGCATGTTGGAAGGGTTGAGTGATAAGTTAGATACTTATCACCATAAGCTTGTAAGTTATTCATCTCTGTAACTAAATGCTAATAGCCCAGAGCTATTTTTTTCGGTTGTTTATGCCACCCGGCTGTGCTCATTGTCCCATTCACCTGTTCCGTTGCCTCTTCTATGCTAAGTTGTAGGGCTGCAAGATGAGCTTGTGGCTTAACAGGGGAGACAAACATACAATCAATGACTGTGTACAATGATTTCAGCGCTGACAGGTGTGCCTGCCTGTGTGCTAAGGAGTGGGAGCACGGGAGGTTTAAATCAGACAAGGTTAGGGAAGAGTTCTCATCTGAATTGAAATGAATGTTGAAGAAAACAAATAAGAGTTAATTAGATGAAGAAAGACATTGCAGATCAACGGGGCATGCAAAAGCATGGAGGCTTTAAGAGGCAGATGTATTTTTAAAAAATAATTTAAAAAGTAGCCACAAGTATCACTTATTTTGAAAGCAGGTAAGTTTGCAATTCAGAATACTGTAAACCATGGTGTTGATTAATTCATCACCTAATCTTATGCATGGAGATAAGGATATTGAGAGTTCATCTGCTGCTTTTCTCAGCCTTGAGATAAGATTATACAGGAATACACTTGGGAATTACTGATAGTTGTCACAGAAAAGCCATGACTTGTGTTACACTTCTCACCTGCTTTGACATGATTTCATGCTCATACATTTGCTGTGAAGTCTGACATTTGAAATCTATTTATTTAAAAATAGATTATAGACTGTGTTGTAAGAAACTAATTCACAAATTGAGTCTTTGTCTCCTTCCATCAAGGTGATCCTTGTTCAAGTCTCCCCTGCCCTTAATTCTGCAAAGAGCTCATCTTAGAACTAAGACTCAGCTAAGCAGAACCTACCTTTCAGATTTCTCTCTCATAGGGGCACCCTTAAATGCCCGGATTTCAGAAAGTCCCTTTACTCTGCTGAGATTAATACAAGTAATGGGAAGGAGAGTTTTGCCCAGAAAGAACTGCCAGCACAGCAGGACTTAGAACACTACTATATATACAGACAAACTTCTAGCAAAATATTCCACATGAATGTACAATCAGCCCTTGGAAGATTTCAACTTTTTCTAGGGGCTCAATTTTTTTTCCTTTTTTAAGGAATTAATTTGAGTGTAAAAAAGTGTCAGAAATCATTTTACTGTCTCTGGTGTTTTATCAAAGGTTTATTTGACGTGGCCTGTGCCAAACTGTGCTGAGGGTTGCCCCGGTTCCTGGATTAAAGACGGCTATTGTGATAAGGCTTGTAATAATTCAGCCTGTGATTGGGATGGTGGTGATTGCTCTGGTAAGAATGTGTTAAAATGTAATTTGTTCACATTTACTGACTTTTCATTCGTAATCATTATTGAACATATATGTAGACGTGATTAAACATTCTTCATGTATTGAAACAATCAGTAATCCATAGACTGTTTGGAGTTGACATGTGGCCCAGTTATCCTGTTATCCATCGTTGACGACATTTTCCTTTGTTGGCCCTGCACTTGAAAATGCCTTTTTTTTATTACTTAAAATATGAAAATCTGCAATACCCCTGATTATGGAAGCTCAAGAGCAAGAATCACTCTAACTGGTTATTATAGGAGCTTGTGCTGGTGGCTTTCAGCAGCAGATTGCTGTAGGTCAGTGAATGACTGAAGGAGGCAAGAGAAGTAAACATTTCTTCTCCCTTTCTCACATGCTTGTATTTCAACTTGTTGATGATAAATTTACATTTATTTATTGTCTTTAAATTTATAAGTCATTTTCATATACATTCACGATTATCCACTTGAATTTTTTAGTCACCTAAGAAAGAGAAAGTATGTACACAGATATCATCATCCCCAAATTACATATGAAGAAACGGGCTTGGAAAAGTGTCACCTATTGGAGGAAACAAAGCTTCAAGTCGTGTTTCCATCAGATATGTCAGATGCACGTTTGAAAAACACAAGCAGTTGCAGGGAGAGAATGCAGATATAACTGTTCTGTCCAAAGAACCCAGCCCCTAGTAGAACATTAAAGTTAGATAACAGAAGGGAGCTAGTTGATCAAGGGTTTGCACCCATGTCAGGTCACGTTTTTAGCGACTCTGCAGTTACAGTCTTTGGGATAATCTGCCTGTCCTGTTTTCCTGCTCCCCTGTGCCCATCTGCACACAGCCCCTTTGAGCAAATTTGAAACCTGTACTTCTGGCTTCCACAGCTCGTAAGTGCCATGGCCTGGTCATCCTGTCACCTGTCCACTGAAGTGATGGTCCGTTTTCAGTTTATTTTTGTCTTCAGATAGGTGAGATTTTCTACTAAAGAATGGATTGAAACTTTTCTAACTGAAATTCGTTCATCAACCCTGAAAATGTTAATAAGGAACTATCTTTTTTTTTTTTCAAAATTGTAAGCGTGGCAAGACTCTGTCTTTTTCCTTCCCTTTCTAGGCAACAGTGGAGGCAGTCGCTATGTTGCAGGAGGTGGGGGCACCGGCAGTGTTGGAGTTGGACAGCCCTGGCAGTTTGGTGGAGGGATAAGTAGTATCTCTTACTGTAATCAAGGATGTGCAAATTCCTGGCTTGCTGATAAGTTCTGTGACCAAGCCTGCAACGTCTTGTCCTGTGGGTTTGATGCTGGCGACTGTGGGCAAGGTATATTTATCGCCATAAAAACATAGTACGAATAAGGGAATAAAAATTTTTGACTAGCAGAGGGGTTTGGGGTGGTTGTTATTAAGTTATTCTGTGTAAACCTACCTGAGCTTCCTAGTGCTGCTGTAATAGAAATACCACAGGTGGGTAGCTTTAAAGAACGAATTTATTTTTTCACAGTTTAAGAGGCTAGAAGTCTGAATTCAGGGCACCCGCTCTAGAAGAAGGTTCTCTGTCGGTTCTGGGGGAAGATCCATGTGTAGCCCCATTGTTCCTCAGTTGCTTGGCAGTCTATTTCCCACCTCCCACCCCTACCCCCACCCATTTGTGCGTACTTACTTCTGTGTCTAATCTGTTCTTTTTATAACTCAGAAGTGATGAAGTTTAGGATGTACCTTACACTGATACAACCTCATTAACGTACCAGAGAAAACCCTGTTCCCAAACAGTGTACATCCACAGGTATAGGGGTTAGGAGTCCAACAAATATTTTGAGGGAACACAATTCAATCCTTAACAGTACCTTTTCTAGCCTTGCATCCAAACCACTTGTAAGTTAAAAATAACGGGACACAGATCTTTAGAAAACAGTGGACACTAAAGTGCTCTCTTTGCCGGTTGTCACTACAGTGTTGATTTTTCTGAATACGCAGATTATTTTAGCTGAAAATGTCTGGTTAAGGTTTAATTTGGAAACAGTGAAAGGAGATCAATAATTCAGTGCATAAGGATGATTCAAATACTGGCTCTTGTTGATGGCTTAGTAATGGAAGTCATTTGGGCAGAAAATTGTATTTTCTCAGATGAATGAAAGATGGAAATCGATTATTGAAATTTTCTATGAAGAATGGAGCCGTTGCCATTGAGTTGATTCCGACTCATAACGACCCTATAGTACAGAGTAGAACTGCCCCATAGAGTTTTCAAGGAGCACCTGGTGGATTTGAACTGCCAACCTTTTGGTTAGCAGCCATAGCACTTAACAACTACGCCACCAAGGTTTCCTCATATCCCTATAGTGACTCAGAATTAGCATTCTATGTTTATGATCATGATTTCCTCAGATAGTTGGATGTTGTATTAGAAGTTCTCACTGTTTTGAAATCAGCTTAAAGTCAGTCTTAGAAAGTGAAACCTCAAGTTCGGAGAATTAAAGAAAAAGAAAAAATGCCTAGTTTCTTAAAAATCATGTGTGTGTCTTTTCTTCTAGATCATTTTCATGAATTGTATAAAGTCACACTTCTCCCAAACCAGACTCACTATATTCTTCCAAAAGGTGAATGCCTGCCTTATTTCAGCTTTGCAGAAATAGCCAAAAGAGGACTCGAAGGTGCCTATAGTGACAATCCAGTCATTCGACATGCTTCTATTGCCAATAAATGGAAAACCATCCATCTGATAATGAACAGTGGAATGAATGCGACCACAATACATTTCAACCTCACATTTCAAAGTAAAAACAATGACGAGTTCAAAATCCAGATAACAGTAGAGGTTGACACAAGAGAGGAACCAAAACTAAATTCTACGACCCAGAAGTCTTACGAACATTTGGTTAGCCCCGTAACAATTCTTCCAGAGGCAGAAATCCTGTTTGAAGATGTTCCTCTGGAGAAACGCTTTCCAAAGTTCAAGAGACGTGGTAACACAACAGAGAGGCTCCAAGAGGAGGTGAAAATCCCCTTGATCAATATTTCACTTCTTCCAAAAGAGGCCCAGCTAAGTCTCAATAACTTGGATTTGCAACTAGAGCATGGAGATATCACTTTGAAAGGCTACAATCTATCCAAGTCAGCCTTGCTACGATCATTTCTGATGAACTCACAGGACGCTAAAGCGAAAATAAGTGAAGCTGTAATAATAGATGAAAGAAATGACAGTTTGCATGTCCCACTGGAAAAACAAGTTCACAAAAACGTCTTGGCAAACGGCTTAGCATCTGAAAGATTGCAAAGGTCTACTTTTCCAGCGGTGACAATAAAAATGAAGGACCACCCCCAGGGCCAGAATCCACCCCAGAACTTGAAGTCCAAAGCAGGATTTAGGTCTGAAACTCAGATACAAAAAATAGGAGGCAGAGGTGCATCAAATGAAAAGCTCTCCTCTCTGATTGTCCCACTGGAAAACCACATGACAAAAGAAAAGAAAATCACAGGGAAAGAAGAAGAGAAAAACAGAGTGGAGGGAAATGTTAAAAATAACATAGATGTTAATGAAGTATTACCTGGAAGAAAACTGCAGCATTATACAGAAGATTACCTGGGCTTTTTGCCGTGGGAGAAAAAGAAGTATTTCCAAGATCTTCTTGATGTAAGTTACATCCAGCCTTGTTTTTTCCCATGCTCAGGAAACATAGATTTCGGTGATCTTGTGATTGATAACAGTATAATGTTTGTTTGTTTGCTATCTATTTAATACTGTCTTCTACTAGCCACTGAACTAAGTGCTTTTCTTACATGGTTTCATTTAATTTTCCCAATAACCCTAATAATACAAGTACCTTATAAAGGGTATTTACTGTTGTTATCCCCATTTTACAGTTTAGGTAACAGTTAGTGTGAGTGAGTCATTTAGCCAGGGATGGTATCTTCTCTTAGCATGTTGTGCTTTCAGAAATGCTTTTGTGTACATTGTGCTGGTTGGGTCTGATATTTTTCCAGTTCTACTGATACAAAAACTGAGGCTCAGATAAGTGTGTTGGCTTCCCCAGCAGCACAACAGCAGGTCAGTGTGAGCCAAGCCTCACACTTGGGGTGCTTTTGCCTGGCATTCTGGGCTCCACTGTGGTGTGCTGTCATTTGAACATCTCTTGAGTGCTGTCACTGTGCTAACCACTGGGAAGTGCAGGGTGATTAGGACAGTCACTGCTCCTGGAGACCAGCTGGGAAGAAAGATTCATGGACAATTGTAGCCATGTAGTAAGTGCCTCCGTTTAGGTATGGGCAAGGATTCCAGAGGGAGAATTGATTAACTCTGCCTCGAGAAATTAGGGAATGCATCCATGAGGAAGTGCCCTGTGAGCTGAACTTTGAAGGGTGGGTGGGAGTTGACAGTCCAAGAAAAATCATGTGGTCTAGGCTGGATGTTGAAGAGTAGATGTTAGGCTGGAGAAAAGAGGGTGAAGGGGACGGCCATCTTATTCCTCAGTGACCTCTGAAAGTGTCTTGTGTCTGGCATGTTAGGCATTTTACTAATTGTTGAGTGAAGAACTGAGGAGTTTTTGCCTGTGTTTATTTTGTCACTGTTTTCCTTTTTTAATTACAAAAGCACCATAGGTTAGCGGTAAAAATGACAAGCAGTGTAAAAATATAACAGTAAAAAAGGTAAAGGTTCTCCCTCTCTCCTTTCTTCTTCAGTCTTCCTCTTTGAGATAATCACTCTTAATAGTTTGGTGGGTATCTAAGTTACCTAGTGCCGCTATAACACAAGTACCACAAGCAGGTGGCTTTAAAGAACTGAAATTTATTTTCTTATAGTTCTGGGAGCTAAAAGTCCACGTTAGGGTCTTGGGTGCGTTGATTCCCTCCTTGTGCGTAGCCTTGGCCATTCCTTGGTTCCTTGGCTTATAGACAGTCCTTACATGGCATGTCTTTCCCCTTATGTCTCTGAGTCTATTCTGGTCTGTTTGTAACTCAGAAGCAGGGCATCCAACCAGTTCGAACTCCTGCCAAGGATTTGCATTTCTAACAAGTTCCATGCTGAGAACTTGCATTTCTACCCCAGATATACTGAATCAGAACCTACATTTTAATGAGATCCTCAGGTGATTCTTAGGTATAACTTCCTGGGAACTTGTTAGAAATGCAAATTCTCAGCAAGGGTTCGAAGCCCTGCTCAGAAGTGATTAGGTTTAGGACCCGCCCTACACTGAAATGGCCTCATTAACATAGCAAAAGAAAAACCCTATTTCCAAACAGGGTCATTTTCATAGGTACAAGGGCCAAGAATTCAACACATATTTTGGAGAGACACATATCCTTCCAGTATTTTTCAATAGATATGCAAACATATCAACTAGATTCTGTCTTGCAGCAGTGAAATTAAACACTATGCATGTATTGCTGTGCAGTTGCCTTTTAACTTAGTACAGTAGGCAAACTAACCACATCAGTGCATTTTTCTTTTTAACACCTGTAAGTTACTTCCTTTTTTTATGGTTATAAATAATGTTACAGTAAATATCTTTGTACATATATGTTAGACTTGAGTAAATTTTTATTTTTGAAGGTGGAATTGCTAGGTTAAAGTGTCTGGTATATAAAGTTTACTTCCATGAACAGTATATATGAGTATGTGTTTCTCTACAGGCTAACCAATACCGGTTAATGTCAGTCCTTTTATATTTTTTATCAGTTTGAGAAACAAAAAAAAATTTCCATACAGAAAATTTCATCTTCTATAAAGTGTGTTCATATTCTTTGCCGTTTAGTTTTGCTTCTTACTGGTTTTGACAGGGTTCTTTATACTTTCTATCATTAACACTATTAGGTGGTGAAACCAAATGTGTTTCCAGTTCTTGTGTTCAAAGCTCAAATACTTTCTGCTTTGGTGTCACTGGTAGAAATAGCTTGATGCTATTATATTATATCAAAGTTGTTTATAAATACATTTTTGAATGTTGCATTGAATTGGCTGTGAAGTCTCATGGCCACTGACCCATCCTTGAAGAATACCCTATAAACAGACTTCCAACACACAGCTTTTGTTCTCAAGCCAGTATTGGTGAGACAGACTTTCACTAAATCCGGTTCCTTCCTACTATTAGGATGCTTAAAGTTAGCGCCCATTTCATTTGTCCCTTGTGGAGTTACCAAAAAAAAAAAAAACCAAACTTGTTGCTGTCAAGTTGATTCCGACTCATAGCGACCCTATAGGACAGAGTAGAGCTGCCTCATAGGGTTTCCAAGGAGCGGTTGGTGGATTCGAACTGCTGACCTTTTGGTTCGTAGCCCGAGCTCTTAACCACTGTGCCACCGCGGCTCCAGTTAGTGACTAATTATTACCACATTATATAAAATGGTACCTTTATCTTTATTAACAAAGTACATTGTTGTTGTTAGGTGCCGTTAAGTCAATTATGACTCATAGTGACCCAGTGTGACAGAGTAGAACTGCCCCATAGGGTTTTCTAGGCTGTAGTCCTTACTGGAGCAGGTTGCCAGATCTTTCTCCCTTGAAGTGGCTGGGTGGGTTCAAACTGCCAGCCTTTGGTTAGCAGCTTAGCATTTAATCGTTGTGCCATCAGGGCTACTTAACAAAGTACATCACTAAATGTAAAGCTGTGTATACATGGAATTCTTTTTTCAGGAAGAAGAATCACTGAAGACACAATTGGCCTACTTTACCGATAGCAAGCATACTGGGAGGCAACTGAAAGATACGTTTGCAGATTCCCTCCGCTATGTCAATAAAATTCTAAATAGCAAATTTGGATTCACATCTCGGAAAGTCCCCGCACACATGCCTCACATGATTGACCGAATTGTTATGCAAGAACTGCAGGATATGTGAGTCTTGCTTGTGTTTGAGTTGCATGTTTTCAGAGCTAAGTCTACTTGAAATTTGCATATCTGCTATAATAAATTTATGGCTGTAATATTCGATGACTGATATGTTAAAGGTATCATCTAAATAAATGGGAAGGGAAAAAAATTCTGCCTCACAAGTGTCGTTACGTGCCGTCAAGTCTGTTTGGCTCACAGCAATCCTAGGTACAACAGAACAAAACACTGCCAGGTCCTGTGCCATTCTCACAGTTATTGTTATGCTTGATCCCATTGTTGCAGCCACTGTGTCAGTCCATCTCATTGAGGGTCTTCCTCTTTTTCTCTGACCCTCTACCAAGCATGATACCCTTCTCCGGGGACTAGTCTCTCCTGATAACGTGGCCAAAGTATGTAAGACAAAGTCTTACCGTCCTCCTTTCTAAGGAGTTTTCTGGCTGTGTTTCTTCCAAGACAGATTTGTTGGTTCTTCTTTCAGTCCATGGTGTAGTCAATATTCTTCTCCAGCACCATAATTCAAAGGCATCATTTCTCACAAATGTTAGGGGCCATTTATATTCTGAATCTGTAGAGCTCATTCTATCTTATATTTGGACAGGTTCCCTGAAGAATTTGACAAGACGTCATTTCACAAAGTCCGCCATTCTGAGGATATGCAGTTTGCCTTCTCTTATTTTTATTATCTCATGAGTGCAGTCCAGCCACTGAATATATCTCAAATTTTTGATGAAGTGGATACAGACCAATCTGGTGTTTTATCTGACAGAGAAATCCGAACACTGGCTACCAGAATTCATGACCTGCCTTTAAGTTTGCAGGTACTGTATTTTTTTCCTAAACTTTATCACATTTTAAATGAAAATTTTAATTTTGACAGTTTCTCTTTTACCCCTACAGATTTCAGTTCAATGCAATTAAAAGTAATTCTTAGTATTTAGTGAAGATTTTATAACGAGTCCGTTTTTAATGCCAGAATTAAAACCAAATTTCAAGTTTGTATTTTACGAGATTACTTTTTAGGTTTTCCAGCAGGGATTGATGTTGTGTTATTTGGAGAAGAGCCAGAGTAGACCTGCATGTAAGAATCTTGTGGAAGGCCCATTTAGGGACTCTGCAGGTGTGGTTGGCTAAAGATCTCAGCCAGACTCGTAATGCTGTACAGTCCACTCCGTCCTGGCTTCCTCTAGTCCCAGGTATAGGAAACTCACCAATGGAGAGTGCCAAGACGAATAGAGCTTCATAACATCCCCTCTGTGACCCCTTTGGGCCACCTCATGTGAAATGGTATCTCATAGAGCAGTTTGTTCTACTTTGAAACAAGGATGCAATACTTATATGTGTATTTGTATTGTCTCTAACTCTTTTTTTTTTAGGATGTCTTAGTGTTTATCTTAATCATATAGTCAAACACACCTTGAGGATAGTATTTAAACCATATTTGGAGACTTACATAAGTTTTATTTGTAAAACCATAATCGTTACTTAAAATGCACGTAACAGATATATCCTCTTATTTTGCTTTTTAGGATTTGACAGGTCTGGAACACATGTTAATAAATTGCTCGAAAATGCTTCCTGCCAATATCACTCAGCTAAACAGCATTCCACCAACTCAGGAAGCATACTATGATCCCAATCTGGTAGGTGGCATGGGTTACTTTTCTGTACAATGGAACATTGTATGGGTGTACAACAGCTTCTTGTTGTTGTCATGTGCCTTTGAGTCAATTTTGACTCACGGTGACCGCATGTGACAGAGTAGAACTGCCCTATAGGGTTTTCTTGGCTGTAATTTTTACCGAAGCAGATTGCTAGGTCTTTTCCCCACGGAGCCGCTGGGTGCGTTCGAACTTCCAGCCTTTCAGTTAACAGCCCAGTGCCTAAAACAGTTTGCACCACCAGTGCTCCTTTTGTGCAACAACTTATCCAGTGTTATTTATGCCATTTAAAAACTACAGGCAAGTTTTATTTAAACTTCTGTATTTGGTGGAAAGTAGTGGCATAGATTATCCAGAATCATTTATATCTTGCTTTGGAATATTTTTTTCTCCTAAGGGATATTTAAGCTAATATTCAGATTGGGTTCTTATATTCTGTAAGTAGACATCCTGTTCACTATGAGTGGCAGAAGATATCTCAAAAGCATTCTAAGTGGCATGGGAGAGCAGTCCTGGGGTTGAACATTAACCAAGGAAATATTCATTAGATGAAATGCCATCTTTCATCAAAGCTAAATGTTTTCATGCTGGTACTTTCTTGATCTTACTAGAAGGGATCAGTGGATAATTTGTAGACAACTTCATTGGGGTGCCATGGAGCCCTCGTGGTGCAGTGGTTAAGTGCGCGACTGCTAGCAGAAAGGTCGGAGGGTCAAACCCACCAATCACTCTGTGAGAGAAAAGACCTGGCGATCTGCTCCCATAAAGGTTACAGCCTAGGAAACCCAGAGGCTGTTCTACTCTGTCCTTTAGGGTCACTATGAGTCTGAATTGACATGATGGCACACAACAACATTGGGGTGCCACCAAGCTAAAGTGATTGAAAGACTGTTCATTCTAAGATGTATCCCAATTTCAGAGAAGTTAAAATGTAAAAAACTCTGCATCTTAGAATTGATGAAACAAGGGTGTAATATAGCCATTAACATGATGTTTACAGTTAATTTTTATTGATATATGGAAAAACACTTACAAAATAAAATTAGGTGGATAAAAAATGGAATGTAGTTCCATAAACATAGCATGATTTGAAATATAGCAAACTCACAAACACACACACGAAAAGATAACAAACACAATGGCAAGTTAAATCAAGGGTAATTATTAATCCTTTTTTTTAGACTTACATTTTTGGTCCATTCTGTGAGGAATTAAAAAAAACCAAACCCATTGCCGTCAAGTCGATTCCAACTCATAGCGACGCTATAGGACAGAGTAGAACTGCCCCGTAGGGTTTGCAAGGAGCGACTGGTGGATTCGAACTGCCAACTTTTGGTTAGCAGCTGAACTCTTAACCACTGCGCCACCAGGGCTTTGCTATTGTAATCAGTTCATACCAATTGAAATGAATCAGGTCAAGGAATGAGACTAGGTCTGAATTGTTGGTTCAGGGGAGATCTCACACAGAGCTGATACTAAATCAGCCTGATAACAGATAGCAGCTCATCTTGTGGCCTCAGCAGTTTCTTCTGGATCTTTGGCACAGTCCAGTTGGATACTTTATGCTTACGAAAAATACTTTGTAAACTCTGCTATATAAATGTTAATAGTCATTTACAACAGTTTTTAATGAATAAAGAGGTATGTATGTAATCACAATAGGTTTTATTCTTTCCTGCAGAGAGAACAGAAGTTTAAACAAAATATTAGAAGTTAGATTACATAGGCTGAAGAACATTCTCAGTTACAAGACTTTTTAAACGCCAATAACTACTCTTTTCTGTTTTCCCCAAATTTGGCATTAACAGAGGATAAAGCTCACACACATAGGAAAGCAGAGCTGTATAACAAAGCTAATACAATCAACTCTAAATCATCCAGATGTAGAAGATCTGGTTTAGATCCCCCCCTCGAAGTTTATGTATTTGTCAAGAATACTAAAGTTTCTATCCATTGTCAGGGATCTGGGCACGCTCTACCTCCATCAGGGGGAAAGTGGGCCTCCGTGAGCTCCAGGCTGCCCTAACCTGTCTTTTCCACTGCCTTCCTGGTCAGCAATCCCCAAGTGTGGCTAAGACAAAGGAGGAAGAAAGGAAAAATGATGTTGGGTTCCCCCTCACCCTTTCTTCCTAACCAAATGCCCTTTGATCTTTGCTTTCTTCTGGTCGATGCAGTAATTGTGCTGAAAGTTCACCTAAGGCCTCAGAGTCCAGTGAGCTTCATTATTTGTACAGTGTTTTTTAGCTCTCTCTCAAGACTTCTCTTTCACACACCCCTTATTTCCATATCTGTCCTTTCACTTGTCTCTCTTTCCTCTAGTTTTCTTTCTTTCTCTTGCAAACATTGCATTCATAGTAAGACTTCACAGTTACCAAACTCCTACACTTATATAGAACTTGCAGAAGTGTGTTATTTCCTGAGGAAAGATGATATACACGTATAAAACAGCCATTCATCTTGCCTTATTATAGATATGATGAGAGATTATTGAGAGATTTTCGTTTTCTTTCAAAATATGCCCATCTTCATTCTTTGGAAGAAGAATATTATAGTGTTTTCCAAATTTCTGGAATGAGATTTAGAATTAGCAGTTATCCTTTGAGAGATAAGAAGTAAGTAAAGTTGCTTTGCTAACAATTAAAGTTGGGGTTTTGAAGCTCATGCAAATAAACTTTTAGAGCATAAGTACTAGTTGTACCGGCAGCATTAGTTACATTGCTTGAGTGAACTCTTACCTAAGCCAAGGTGTTGGCTTTATTTTTGTAATTAACTGTGATTACACATGAGATAAAGAATTTTCTAATTAGACTGTAAGAATCACAAGTTAGCTTATGAGTATCATATAGCCCAGTTCATTATATTTTGTGTTAGAAATTTCTTTCTGAAGAAAATTATAACAGTAGCTTACAAGACTTTTAACATATAGTGTGGAGTAACGTGTGATTGAAGTTCCTAGGTGGTACAAGCAGTTTGAGCTTGACTACAAACCAGAAGGTTGGAGGTTTGAACCCACCCATTGGCACTGTGAAAGAAAGGCCTGGCGATCTGCCTGTGTAAAGATTACAGCCAAGAAAACCCTATGGAGCAGTTCTACTCTGTAACACATGGGGCCGCCATGAGTTGGAATCAACTTGATGGGAAATGAGAAAATATGTAATTAAAATAAAACTTTATTTACAAAAATAGGAAGCCAGCCTGTGAGCTGTAGTGTGCCGATTAGATTTTTTTTTACATATTGCATTAAAATATCATTTATCTTGATTACTGAGTTTTTTTGGCTTGTACCTGAGGTGAGTGCCTCACTCACCTCACCCTAGTCCTGGCCCTGATGTAACGTCTGATCTCCTTGTGTTTTCTCACAGCCACCAGTCACTAAGAGTTTAGTTACCAACTGTAAACCAGTAACTAATAAAATCCACAAAGCATATAAGGACAAAAACAAATATAGGTAAGTAATATATACATATTCTTTTTTAGTGTAAGAATAATTACCAGGGTCTGGCATTTTCATAATTTTACAATATTTTATCTATTAAGAATTCTTTTAAAAATTACATGAGATTGTTTTCTTTAGTAATATTGAAATATTAAGTAATTGTGTGGATGTTAGGTCCACTGAAGCTTAAAGTTTTTTTTTCCATTGAAATTTTGCTTTTTATATCCATATAAACATTTAAACTTTTAAAATATGTTCTGATAATTAGGTTTGAAATCATGGGAGAAGAAGAGATTGCTTTTAAAATGATCCGTACCAATGTTTCTCATGTGGTTGGCCAGCTGGATGACATAAGGAAAAATCCCAGGTACTGGTTTTTTAAAATTATGTTTAATTTTGCAAATAAATGTCAATAAAGGGCAGTAGGAACAGAGAGAAAACAACAAAACCCAAATCCGTTGCCAGCGAGTCGATTACAACTCATAGCGACCCTATAGGACAGAGTAGAACTGCCCCCTAGGGTTTCCAAGGCTGTAATCTTTACAGAAGCAGACTGCCACACCTTTCTCCCTCAGAGCGGCTGGTGAGTTCAAACCAGCAACCTTTCGGTTAGCAGCCGAGCTCTTTAAAGGAGCAGAGAGAAGGGAGTGATTTATTTCTCTTTGGAGCAGATGGGAAGGCCTTACGGTGGAGGTGACGTTTGAGCTGGACTTGACCAAGAGGTAGGAGTCTGGGCAAGATGGAGGAGCGTCCTGCGTGCAGAGAGACCTACTCAGTCTCTGCTTTCAGTTCTTTTGGGTATATACCCAGGAGTGGGATTGCTGGGTCATACGGTAGTTCTGTGTTTTACTTTTTGAGGATCTGCCAAACTGCTTTTGGAAGTCTTTTTTGATACTTATTGCTGTCCCCATTCAGTCATTATTAATCTGTAGCAATATGTGAGGGAATTTGCAATTACTTTTATGTATTTATGCCAGTTTGAAAAGTTACTGATTTGAGAATATTCGTAGACATCTTCATGATACATAAAAGGACGGGCTTATTAAAAGGTCACATGGTGAGTCGGGCTTCTTCCGCAGTGTCGGCTGAGTCCAGTTACCTCCTGTGTCCTTGGACAGATTTTATCATTTTTAACTCGTTTGTTTGCTTTGTTTTGTTTTACTTTGATTGGAGCTCACTATAAGCTAGGTGCAGAAAACCAAACTTCTCACTGGCATTAAACTTTAAGGACATAGGTAGCCCACATAACAAGGAACCTGGGGCTAGGTAGCCTGCAGGATTTGCTGTCTTTGCTTCTTCAGCTCTGCTTTCCTATGTGTGTGAGCTTTATCCTCAGGATGGCTGCAGTGCTCCTAGATGTCACTTGTGGACATAGCCTTGTTCCCAGGCAGAAAGGGGCCACATCTTCCTGTGTCTCTCTCCCCCTAGCAGACCCTGGAAACAGGAGAGATTCACTTAGACTAGTCAGGAGCTGAGGTTGGAGTGGAGGTTGCCCTTTCTGAGTCAGATCAGAAGCAGAGAATGCTGAACAAAATGGAAATTCTCTTAGGAGGGAAGGACTGGAGAGTGCAGTGGTGTTTGGCAGGCATTCAGCAGTGTCACCTTTAACTACCCTGTGCCACACATACCTTTTGTCTCATTCATATACTTTTTCCCTAAATTGGAAAAATAGTACAATAATCCCCATAAACCCATAACTTAGATTTTCTGATTGTCAACACTTGATCATAGTTGCTTTATCTCTCTATCTATGTGCATGCACATGCACACACTTTTTCTTCTTGACTGAACCATTTGAAAATAAGCTGCAGACATTCACACACTTTACATCTAATTATTTCAGTACAAGTCTTCCAAAACAGAAGGTCTGCTCTCTACTAGAAGACTGTTACCACACTTTAAAAATGTGATTAACCAATACCATGTAATACACTCTTTATATTAAAATTTCCCCAGTTGCCCTCAAGTGCCCTTTATAGTTATCTGTTTTTGATCCAGGATACAGTGAAGGCTTAGCCCCTGTATTTGGTTATCATAGTCCTTTAGCATCCTTTAATTTCAAGCAGTCTCCAAGTTTGGAGAATAGAATAATGAACCTTCATGTACTCATGACTCAGCTTTAGCAATAACCAATTCGTGGTTGGTCTTGTTTCACCTAAATACACTGACTCCCTCACTACAGCCTCCCAAATATTTTTAAGTAAACCTCAGACATTGTATCCTTTCATTGTAAATTTTCCAGTTTGTATCTCTAAAGTATAAGAACTCTTAAAAACATAACACAATACCATTATCACATCTAAAAAATGAATAATAATTCCTTAATATGATCAACTTTCTGGTCAGTGTATACATTTCCTCAGTTGTCTTTTTAAGCATTTATGTATTTTCTGTTTTTAAATTTATTGATATGAATTGATATCTAGTAAAGTCCATTCACAGGTTTCTCTCTCTCTCTTTTTTTTCTTAACTATATAATCTTTTTTGTGTGTATGTGAAGAAATCCATAGTATGTTCTGTAGCTTTCCTATACTTGGATTTCCGTAACTGTGCACCAGTTGCTTAGCACATTTCTACGTCTGCTGTACGTCCTGTAAGTTGTAGTTGGATCTAAAGGCTTTATCAGATTTTTTTTTTTGAATTTTGGCACACCTACTTCAAAAGTGGTGTCATACTTAACCTACTGGTTTAATATGTCTTCAGAACTCAGTTTTAGAGACTTAACTAATTTTTTTCCCCAGCGGCTAACAAAATGTTCCAGTCAGTTAACTGCATTAGTTGAATACTTAATTAGGGTACATACTAAATAAAAATCATTAAATTAATTTACTCACATAGCTATAAGGCACCTTCAAGATTATCTACCCCAGTTCTCTTGGTTTATAAGCGAGGAATAGCTAAAGAATAATTTTACAGAACATTACTCCTGCAGAGAGTCGTATTAGTAAATGCACGAACGTGGGGGCATAAATTTATTGAAAATATGTTTGGAGTCCACATTCCTTGCCTTGTTAGGTCACAATCATCCATATGATCACCAGTAATCCTGGGTCTCTCTTACTTCAGGAAATTTGTTTGTCTGAATGACAATATTGACCATAATCATAAAGATGCCCAGACAGTGAAGGCTGTTCTCAGGGATTTCTATGAATCCATGTTCCCCATCCCATCCCAGTTTGAGCTGCCAAGAGAGTATCGTAACCGTTTCCTTCATATGCATGAGCTGCAAGAATGGTAAGTTCTCATATTTCATATATTTATATTTTAGAATGGCGAAATAGTGTGTTATTATTATTATTTAGTGTATTATTATTTGCTCTGTAATTTCTTTGCAAAACTACAGTTCACATTTTTATTGAGCTTAATATGTAAAAGACACTTACTAGCATTTTAAGAGATTTGAAAAAATATTTAACTGGAAATCTTTCAGTTTACCCCATTGCAGTAGAGTAGATTCTGACTTATGGCAAGCCTATAGGACAGAGTAGAACTGCCCCATAGAGTTTCCAAGGCTGTAATCTTTATGGGAGGACTGCTAACCAAAAGGTCAGTGATTCAAACCGACCAGCTGCTTGGCAGTCTACTTCCGTAAAGATTTACAGCCTTGGAAATCCTATGAGGCAGTTCTACTCTGTCCTATAGGATCGCTATTCCAACTTGATGGTAGAGGTTGGGTTGGGTAATCTTTACGGTGGATTCAAACCGCCAACCTTTCAGTTAGCAGCCAAGCTCTTAACCACCGCACCACCAGAGCTCCTTTCTTTCAGTTTAGTGGGAACTTTAAAAATCTATTCAACCACTTGTTGACTGTTATATGTATGAAGGGGAACATCAATTCATAGGAGCATATTGTTCTGTACAAAATGAGAAGTGTGAGGAGTCAGTATGGGCTGAGCTGATCGTCAAGGTAGTAGGTGCTCAGTGGATGGATGGCTGAGAGAAGCTCAGCTATTATAGGATTCTTTAATTGTTGGGGCGGTTAGCTGTGATAGAGCTTTTGGCTTCTGGGAAAATGGAATTAGGCTAAATTCTGAAGCAAGAATTTCAGAAAATGGTAAGAAGGAAACATTGAGCAAAGGTTTGGAGGCAGAATGATCAGGAAGTTTTAGGGGCTAGCCTGGCTCAGTTGGAGAATTCCTATACTGAAATAGTGGGAGATAAGCCTGGAGATGAATTGGGAACCATTTTATTCAGAGCGTTGACAACCAGATTGTCAATTCAGCCTTTATAACCACCCGGGAACCTTTATAGATAATGAGCAAAGGATTGGCATCTGGTTAAGTGTTGTATAGTGTAGAAATTATCGAGTTGTGAAGATTGAAGACAAGGGAAGACATAGAGGTAGGGATAAAATTTTTGATGTTGTCTTTCAGAAATAGCAAGGAATGGCTTCTCAAATTTTTGCTTTCCTTTAGCATAGACAGGAAAATGATCTTTAGATGGTCCCAAGTATTATCTCCCCCAAATACAGTTTGTGATTACATGCACCTCTAAGGGCCCACCTGCATGGGAGTCGTTTGAGAGGACTTTGATTTCTGAGTTGTGCGAATGAGATGAATCAGACATAGGATGTTCAGGATTCAGTAATAATTTTTCCTTTTAAAAATGAAAATATATAGATATAAGCAGTGTACATGCTAATTGTCCCATTTACCCAACTCCAAGATTCCAAGGAGTTCTAGTTGTCAATATCTTCCAGTTTCACCGCTAAAGTCTCTCTCAGGTCCATCTGTTGCTTTCTCTTTATTTGCTGGGCTGTGTCCTCGGTTCATACCGTGACTATTTCTAGGTCTATTGTAATACATATTAATTAATCTCCCTGCCTCCAGTTCCCAGACAACCCTGTCCTGCTACTGACCCACCAACCCCATCCTGCTTTCTAGAAACTTTCCTTTTTGTCTTTACTTTCACAGCACTGCATTCTTGAGTTCCTTATTTCCTGCATTGGCTTTCTTCCTGTTCGCACAGAACCCTGTTCCCTCCCCACTTAACTGTACAGTAGTGTGTCTGGTTGTGCTCATCTTTCCTGGTAGACTGTGAGCCCTCTTCAGGGGCAAAGACTGTGTCTTACCTGTCTCTGAGTTCACAGTGCCTCCCTAGCACATGGTAGGTACTTAATGGATAAGTGGTTGAGGGAACCTCAGTTCACCTCCAGCTATTATAGGGTTCTCTGATTGCCGAAGCAGCACATTAGCTGTGCTGTAGCTTGTGGCTCATTAGCTCTTTAAGTTGCACACGGACTCTGAATGATGCTGTAGATAGTAGAACTGACTGAGCTAGTTGTGATCCTATTAACAGAGTTAGGAAATACAGGAGGAACAACAGTGTATGGGGGAGTATACATGTGATTTGAGGTAGAGATATCTGCAGCAAACAGTTGTAAATGAGAATCTGGAACACAGCACAGAGGTCTGAATTTGGTAGTTATTAGCATATTTTCAAGCCTTATGCTAAGTGTTTTTTTAATCTTCATAACAAATTACTGATTTCTAAATTACAGATGAGGAAACTGTGCTGTACTGCCTCTCTTTATCCCGAGTGTCCATAGTCTCAAATCCAATGGATTCTATTCGCAGAATGTGTCTTCTGTTGCTTATTTGTTTTCATTCTTGCTGCCCTAGTCCAGCTCCTCATTCTTTTCCTCATACCTGGACTAACTGGACTTGCTTCTCCATCCATCCTTCCAATGGCCCCATTTTTACCCTGATTGGGTCACCCCACCCTCACCCCTGCTATTTTACTCGCTTCCACACTAGAGTATTAAGTCCAAACCCCATTGCATGGTTTTCTAGAACAACCGCAATTCTTACTCACTGCCTTCCCGTGGCTTGGTGCTCACCGCAGCCCGTGTGCTGGACTTGACTCAGTCCTGCAGGACTCACCTTGCAATTCTGACTGCTGCTGCTCATTCCCTTCCTCAGCCAGGTGCCTTGTCTATTCCCTTCAGGTCTTGAATGAATTGTGATCATCTCTCTGGTGCTTTCTTCATTCCTCTGCAATTTTCCACAAGACTTTGCTTTCTGTAATATGTCTTTCTGTCCATCTTGTGTGATGGTGGTTGTCTGCATGTCCGTAACTCTCCAGGTTTGTACACACTGTTAGGGCAGAGACCTTATCTTGTTCTTCTCTCTGTATCCACAGTGTTTGTTGGGTAACTGAGTGAAAGAAGAAATAAACATGAGTAAATAAATAAAAATGAATGGAAGAGTGGTTTGCGGTCCTCTCTGCTCCCTGGATAACTTTCACTAATGAAAGTATAAAGTTTACTGTGATATAGTGAAAAAGCTGAGCCCATGGTGGGAATATGTATTGTGTTAACATTTTAGAATTGCCTCCAAACAGTATTTTTTGTTTTTCACAGTGTTGTTTTTTGCCAAACTAGTATATGAATTAGTATCACTAATGACAGTGAAACCATACCCAGAGGTACATGTTTGCTTTCTTTTCTCTCGGAACAGGAGAGCGTATCGGGATAAATTGAAGTTTTGGACCCATTGTGTACTAGCAACATTGATTATGTTTACTGTATTCTCTTTTTTTGCTGAACAGGTAAGTTTTGTATATTTTATGTGGGTATTAAATAGTATTTCTTGATACATTAGCATCTGATTATTTTAGAAAATGGTGTAAATTCACAACCAGAAATTTTTTTTTGATTTTTCTCTATTTTATTTTTTTTTAAGTGATGTAATTAAATGAAGTTTACATTTCAAGTTAGTCCCCCATGCAGAATTTTTTTTTTTTTTTAACATACATTGTTATGAGACCCCAACCACTCACCCCATTCTATGACAACACACTCCTCCCCTCTGCCCCTGATTCTTCATGAACATTCAGCCAGCTCCTAACTCTCACTGCCTTCCCCTCTCACCTCTGGACGGAAGCTGCCCCTTTGGTCTCTTATATCTACTTGTCTAAGAGGCACATTCTTCACGAGTATCACTTTATGTCCCACAGTCCAGTCCAATCCCTGTCTGAGGAGTTGTCCTTGGAAATTATTTTGGTTCTGGGGTGATGGAGAGACCAGGGGCCATGCTTTCTGGGGCGCCTCCAGTCTTAGACCATTAAGTCTGGTCTTCTTACTAGTATTTGAGTTCTGCATCCCATCGTTCTACTGCTCCATCAGGGACCCTCTGTTGTGTTCCCTGTCAGGACGTTCATTGGTGGTAGCCAGGCACCATCTAGTTCCTCTGGTCTCAGGCTGATGAAGTCTCTGGTTTCTGTGGCCCATTCTATCTCTTGGGCCAATACTTTCCTTGTGTCTTTGGTGTTCTTCGTTCTCCTTTACTCCAAGTGGTTGGAACCAATTGATGCATCTTAGATGGCCTCTTGCAAGCTTTCAAGACCCCAGACACCACTCACCAAAGTAGGATGCAGAACACCTTCCCAATAAGGTTTGTTATGCCAATTGACATAGATGTCCACTGAAAGCATGGTCCCCAGACCCCGCATCCCTGCTACTCTGTCTCTCAAGGTATTTGATTGTATTGAGGAAACTTCTTAGATTTGGTTAGTCCAGTTGTGCTGGCTTCCCCTGTAGTGTGTGCTGTCCTTCCCTTCACCTAAGATCATTCTTATCTACTATCTAGTTAGTGAATAACACTTACCCTCCTTCCCCACCCCTGTAACTATCAAAGAATGTTTTCTTCTGTGTTTAAACCTTTTCTTGAGTTCTTATACTAGTGGTCTTATACAGTATTTGTTCTTCTGTGCCTGACTAAATTCACTCAGCATAATAAGTTCTAGCTTCCATCAAGTTATACGGTGTTTCACAGCTTCATCATTGTTCTTTTATCGTTGCATAATATTCCATTGTGTGGATATACCATGGTTTGTTTATCTATTCATCCATCGATGGGCACTGAGGTTGCTTCCATCCTTTGGCTATTGTGAACAGTGCTGCGATGAATATGGGTGTGCATATATCTATTCATGTGACAGCTCTTGTTTCTCTAGGATATATTCCAAGGAGCGGGATAGCTGGATCGTATGGTACTTCTATTTCTAGCTTTTTAAGGAAGCGCCAAATCGATTTCCAAAGTGGTTGTACCATTTT
>NW_004443963.1:2341479-2398945 GCF_000243295.1 Trichechus manatus latirostris | reverse complement strand
TCTCTTCAGAGCTGTTAGAGTTTGTTTTATGTATTTTGGAGCCCTGTTGTTGGGTGCACAAATATTTGTTATAGTTATGTCCTCCTGGTGTATTGACCCTTTAATCATTATATAGTGCCCTTCCTTATCTTTTGTGGTGGATTTTACTTTAAGTCTGTTTTGTCAGAGATCAATATTGCCACTCCTGCTCTTTTTTGAGTGTTGTTTGCTTGGTATATTTTTTTCCATCCTTTGAGTTTTAGCCTGTTTGTGTCTTTAAGTCTAAGGTGCGTCTCTTGTAGGCAGCATATAGATGGGTCATGCTTTTTTATCTGATCTGCCACTCTGCATTTCTTTATTGGTGCATTACTTCTGTTTACATTCAGTGTAATTATTGATAGGTATGAGTTTAATGCTGTCATCCTGATATGTCTTTTTGTGTGTTGTTCAGTTTCTTTGTTCTCCCCAATTTTCTGTGCTGAGTCGTTTTTCTTTATTTTTTTTTTTTTTTCATCTTTGTTGTAGATTTTGTGTTTGCTGGGTCTTTATGTTTTTCTACTTTTTTATTTTGATTTGTAGGATTGTTAAATTCCTTTGCAGTTACCTTAATATTTGCCCCGAATTTTCTAAGTTTATACCAGTCTTTTATTACTTTATATCACCTTAACTTTCCCTCCATGTAGAAAATCAATGTCTACATTTTTTAAGTCCCTCTGTTTTTGTTTTAATATTATCCTCTTTTTTTTTTTTTTTACATATTGATATCTGTTTCCCTATTTTCAATGTTTTAGCTTTGATGTAATTTCGATTTCCGTATCGGAGTCAATATCTGGTTGCGCTATCCTGTGTTCTAGTCGTGCGTTGTTAGCTGGTGTTATTGATTATCTAACCGTAGGACTCCCTTTAGTATTTCTTGTAATTTTGGTTTGGTTTTTGCAAATTCCCTGAACTTCTCTTTATCTGGAAATGCCCTAATTTCACCCATCATATTTGAGAGAGTTTTGCTGGATATATAACTTTTGGCTGACAGTTGTTTTCCTTCAGGGCTTTAAATGTGTCATCCCATAGCCTTCTAGCCTGCAGGGTTTCTGCTGAGTAGTGTGAGCTTATTGTAATTGACTCTCCTTTGTAGATGACTTTTCTTTTATCCCTAGTCACTCTTAAAGTTCTCTGTTTCTCTTTGTTTATGTTAAATTTGATTATAGTATGTCTTGGTGACTTTCTTTTGGGATCTACCTGATGTGGGGTTTGATGAGCATCTTGGATAGATATCTTCTCATCTTTCATGATATCAGGGAAGTTTTCTGTCAACAAATCTTCAACAATTTTCTCTGTATTTTCTGTTATCCCCCCCGTTCTGGTACTCTAATCACTCGTAGGTTATTTCTCTTGATAGAGTCCCACATGACTCTTAGAGTTTCTTCATTCTCTTTAATTCTTTTGTCTGATTTTTCCTCAAATAAGTCGGCATCAAGAGCTTTATCTTCAGTGTCAGTAATTCTGACTTCTACTGCCTCAGTTCTGCTCCTATGACTTTCTATTGAGTTGTCTAATTCTGAAATTTTATCTGTTAATCTTCTGGATTTCTGATTGCTGTCTCTATGGATTCTTGCAGCCTATTAAATTTGGCATTATGTTCTTGAATAACTTTTTTAAGTTCCGCTGCTACTGTGTCTGTATGTTGCCTGGCTGTTTCTGCGTTCTGTCGAATTTCCTTTCTTATTTCTATAAGAGTTCTGTATGTTAATCATTTGTATTCTGTCTCTGGTAATTCCAAGAAGTTCTCTTTCTCCAGAGAATTTACTGATTCTTTATTTTGGGAGCTTGCTGAAGCCATCATGGACTGCCTCTTTATGTGACTTGATATTGACTGTTGTCTCCAAGCCATCAATAATTTATTATAGTTTTATTTTGTGTTTGCTTAGTGAGACGTAGCTTCTTATTTTGTTTTGTTTTGATATGCCCAAATAGGCTGCTCGTGTGCACTAGTTTTATTTTTGACACCTTTTGGTCTCTAATGTCATGTCACCAGGTAGTTGGTTCTGTAACTAAGTATGTGCATGCCGGAGTTCGTTAAAATTTCCTATATGGGATCAGCTCGGGTGTGCAGGCAGTCGATCACCAAGTGTGTGATGCAGGCTCTCACCCCTCTCACCCCTGGTCCTAGACAGGCGTGGGTGATTGGTGCAGGCACTGGACTATGGCTGTGGTAGGAGATCACGTGCTGAGCCAGGCAGGGGGCTGACAGCTGCCCCTGCGAGTCTGAAAGAAAAGCGTGTCCCTATTCTCTAGTGTGAATAGGTAGGTGAGTTTTGCAGCCGGGCTAAGAGTGCCCCACTATGTTGGCTGCAAAGACTTGAGGGCACCACTTTTTCTTGAACTCCTGAAGCAGGTGACTAGGCACTTTAGGAACTATCACCAGTCCTCAAGACCCTGCTGCAGATCGATAAAAGTGCCTACTTGAGGGGCAGGGCTGTTTTGAGGATCACAAATCTGCCCGTTCACAGCTGAAGCAGTTGAAGTTAGACTTCAGATGTTTGCCCTGTTGTACTGTGGTAGTGAGGGCTAACGCTGTTGAGATGGGTCCCCACAAGTCTATACTGGGGTGTTTGGCACTCAGAGTCTGCGGAACCCTGATTTCTATGGCCAGCAGAGGAGTTATGCCGACCCTGTGTTCCTGGCCTAGGGGAGCCAGCAGCTTATTTGTTCCCTCTCCAAGGCCAGGAGAATGGGTCAGGGCGCCTTTTGGGATCTGTTTCCAGCCCAGTGGACTCCTGGTGCAGCGTGGGGAGGGAGGCGATAAAAGGAAGAGAGGTTTTTCCCAAATCCGGTGGAGAGCGCGGAGGTAGGAGGTAAAAGGGAGAGAGGTTTTTCCCAAATCCGGTGCAGAGCGCAGAGGTAGGAGGTAAAAGGGAGAGAGGTTTTTCCCAAACGGCCTTTTTTTTTTTTTAAACTTGCCGCGAAAGGGTGCGCACATGTACTTATCCTAGCCTCTTGGGAGCGGCTCTTCACTGGTTCGGAGTATCCAAGCAGAATCTCTGCTGCCGGGTCTTTCTCAATGTGGAAACTGCTTCTCGAGCACGCGCACAGCATAGCTGTTTGCCTGCTTCACTGCGTCCCGGCGTGGCTGTGTCTCTGCTGTGTCACCACTGCAGCTCTAGCGCTCCTCACCTCTTCCAAACGGTCTTCCTCTCTGGTATGACTCAGATGGATTTCTTAACCTTGCCTTGTTCAGGGCTGCCAGATGTTCATATAGAATCATATCACTTGTTTTTCCAGGTCTTTGTTGTAAGAGGGATATAGGAAGCGTCTAACTAGTCCTCCATGTTGACCACGGCTCCCACAACCAGAAAATTTTTAATTTTTTCTATTGATTTATATCTTACATGTCAGTATTTGAAGGATATTTCATAATGGTCAGGCAGCAGTCATAACAGCAGTCATAACTCATTTGTCTTCTGAATTCAATACCAGTATTCTTTTTACCTGGAACTCAATAGATTAACTTGCAGCCCTCAAGGTAAAACTAAAAAAGCTCTAACAATTTTTCACCAAGAACCTACTTAGATTCCTCGTCTGATTCTGGTCTTTCATGAGTCTTCAATTTTCTTGCTTTCCGAAAGTGACCGCAGTATTTTATCTTCAGACCTTACGCTGTTCTGTGGACATTGTGTGTGGTGTACACAGCTAGTCTCCCACTTACCTTTCCTGTGAATTGCTGGGAATCCTCCCTCCTTTTCTTGGCTGCCCCCATCCCCACCCCCCTCATTTTCCTCCACCCACGTGCAACTTTCTTGAGGTGAGGGGCCAGAAGCAGAGAAAGGGTTTGAGTTGGTAGGAGAAAGATTTGTGAGATAAAAAGAAAGAGATAAGAGAATTCCTCAGTGGCTGCAGGGATGAAGTGGTCTGAAGGAAAAAAGGATTGAAGAAGGAAGCGAAGGAGGGTCTGCAAGAACCTGACTTAGGCAGGGCAGGCAAGCCTCACCTGGGCCTCCATTCAGGATAACCGTTGAGTGGAACTTTTCTAGCTGTGACTTGGGGGAATCATACAGCTCACACTGAGGAGGAGGAGGCCCAAGTTCTGAGATAAGCAGAGACTGGTGGCTCAGTGGTTAAAAAAGTAGTCGGCTGTTAACTGAAAGGTCGGCAGTTTGAACCCACCAGCCGCTCTGCTGGAGAAAGATTTACAGCCTTGGAAACCCTATGTGAGTCAGAATCAACTCAACAGCAGTGGATTTGGTTTGGTTTTTTGGGACTTTCTGCTGCAGATGGAAGGAAATTCAGGAAATGGAGATTGGTCAGGCAAGCAGGACTACAATTTAGCCTTCATCTACTTTCCAGGGAATATAAATCTTATTTATGATATTTTTTGCTGTTGTTCATGGCAAGTAAAATTCTTAGGAAAAAAAATCTCTGAGAGTGTGTACCTGCTTTTAGAGTAGGGGTCCGGTGAGGAACCTGTGCGTCCGCTGTATGCTGGCCTGGGATGGGGAAGGAGAGGGACCCTGGCCAAAAGGAGCAGCTGGTGGTAGTAGAAAGGGAACCAGAGGGCCAGGAGGAGGGAGAAAGGAAGGGAGGATCAGTTTCCTCTCCAGCGCCCTGCTCTTTACCTGCTCAAATCAAACTCCTTTTTCTTGCCACACCCATCACCCCCACCCATCACTCCAGTGCAGTCAGCACTGCCTGTTCCTCTGCCCCAGAATCCTAGCCCATCCAAACCGTTGTAGCTTATGCTTGGGTAAAGCCCAGCTTCTACCTCTAGATGAAGGAGTAGCTGGTCCTGCACAGTTTAGAGAGGGAAGATGAGGTAAATAACCTGTTGTCATCAAGTCAGTTCCGACTCATAGCATGACCGTATAGGACAGAGTAGAACTGCTCCATAGGGTTTCCAAGGAGCGGCCAGTGGATTTGAACTGCTGACCTTTTGGTTAGCAGCCAGGCTCTTAACCACTTTGCCACTGTAAAGAACACATTTTTTTTTTTCCCTCACTGAAACTGTATTAAAATGGTGGTGAGTTTTTCTATATCAGATGTATCATGGGTAAACTATTTCTATGAGAAAAAAGTATCCAAATTCTAAGCCACTAATTTATAAATGAACTTATGTATCATACCCCAAATGATTGCTGCTACAGTTTAGTATAGAACAAAATATTATAGGGTTTTTAATACAGTGTTAAAAAAATCCTGCGTTACATAGTTAGTCATTTTCAAATACAAAGATGTGTCTTAATAGCTAAACATCATTTAGTTTCCTTTTAATAGAAAGACTTGGCAAACAGACATCACCTTGAAAATAAATATGCATGGTAATGACTATGTAAAAATTTTAAGTGTAAGTCTTAGAAGAAAGGAAGCTTGGGACAAAATAATATTAATTCTTTTGGGTCTCTCATGAGCACAGAACTAAGCATAATGACCCTACAGAGCCATACAAAATTAGTGGTTGGCTTTTGTTTTGGGGAAGGAATGATAGAGACTTGTTTGTCTGACTTTTTTTTTTAATGTATAATTCTGTGGAAATAGTTGAGGCTGTATGGCTCTCAGAAAATTTAACGTACTCTTTTGACCACATGGAGAATTAAAATTTATTTCCTGTCTTTCATCATTTAGTTAATTGCACTTAAGCGGAAGATATTTCCCAGAAGGAGAATACTCAAAGAAGCTAGTCCTGATCGAATCAGGGTATAGAAGATCTTCATTTGAATATCATCTACCTCAGTGTTTACTGAGCATTTTAAAACTTTTGGAGCAACAAAGATGTCTTCATGACGTGATACTTGGCCAGCTTGGCCTGAAGAAGGAAAAATGTCCAGTACAATACTTGTTTTTTTAAAAAAGCATTTGCTCATGGACCTGTCATCCTTTTTATAAAAAATCTCATTGACAAGAGACAGCTACTGATTTCCCATAGCAACCATTGCAAGCTAACTTTAATATGAGAAGCCCAGGTCAGCTTGGGAGCAATTGCTAAGAGATCCCAGCCTTTGCATTCCAAAGTCATTTGCTATGCTTTTGCTATTTTTTTTTTTCCTTTTTCTATTAAGTTAACTAGTTACTCTCACTTCTGAGAATAATGAATTGGGATGCCTAAACATGTTTTATAGATGTTATTTAAATAATGTAGCAGTATCACTTTTTATTGGCAATATCTAAATTATGGATTTTTTATTAATGTATAAGACTGTAAATGGTGTCCAACTACTGAGGAACTAAATGACTTATATCTGAAATGCTTCCTTATTTACTTCAGCCCCTAAGAATACTGTGATTTCATGTGGAGACCTAACTACAAAGGGCTAGAGTTAAATAGCAATGCTACTTTCTAGATGTAATTATGTTATAGAAATGTACATATTCAAACAGAAGTGCCTCATTTTAGAAATGAGTCATGCTGATGGTACTGGTACATTACAGTGGTGGCTTGTTTAATGCTTATCAGTGTATTCCAGTAGCGCTCTCTCTGAGTTGTTATCATAAAGAGTTACTGCCATTGCTGTGGAATCAGTTCTGACTCATAGCGACCCTATAGGACAGAGGAGAACTGCCCCATAGTATTTCCAAGGCTGTAATCTCTACAAAAGCAGACTGCCACAGCTTTCTCCCACCGAGCAGCTGGTGGGTTCCAACTACCGACCTATTGGTTAGCAGCTGAGTGTCCACTGCACCGCCAGGCTCCTTTCATAAAGAGCAGGGGTCAGCAGACTTAAAAGGCTAGATAGTAAATATTTTAGGCTTTGCAGGCCACATCTGTCTGTGTTGTGTATTCTTCCTTTTTAAATGATCCTTTTAAAAATGTAAAAACCATGTCTAGCTTGCAGCTATACAAAAACTGGCCACCACAGGCCGCAGGCCATGGTTTGCTGACCCCTGGTATAGAAAATTAGTATTTTATGTATGGGGAAGCCCTGACATTCAGCCATATTTTATGTCATTATACAGTGGATTTGTGGAGACCAGTTACCATGAGTCCTTTTTGAGCTTTCTGACAGGTGTTTTAGATCATGATCTCAACAGTATTCTTTCAAAGTGGCATACATATTTTGTAAAAGGAACTTGAAATGTAAATACTATGTTTGTGCTGTAAGAGTTGTGTATTTCGAAAACTAGTGTCTTCTGAAAAGTTGTATTTTGTCTGATGCTTTGATTTTTAAATCTTTGAAGAGTGAGTTTATTGTTACCCAGATTCAACAATTACTTGGGCGCCTATACAGTATGTAAAGTTCTGTGCAAGACAATTTAAGACTATTTGTACTGAACACTACAAAAATAAAATGGGATACAGTGCAGTGCAAAGAGAGGGTAGTATTAGAATATACTGGAGAAGGTTATTTTATAAGGAGAAAATAGGCTTTAATTAAATTTATCATATGATAAAAATATAGGGGGCATCTGGGTATCATTCTGTAAGTGAAGAATTTATTCTAGAAAGATTATAGAGAACTGAACATTAGGGTATGGAAATTTGGTTAAATAAACAAACAAACAAAAAAAAACATTGCCATCAAGTTGATTCTGACCCATAGTGACCCTATAGGACAGAGTAGAACTGCCCCATAGGGTTTCCAAGGCTGCAGCCTTTACAGCAGCAGACTGCTGCATCTTTGTCCTGTGGAGTAGCTGGTGGGTTTGAACAGCTGACCTTTCAGTTAGCAGCTGAGCACTTAACCACTGCGCTACTAGGGACGGGGTCCTTTAGATAAACATAATCCACACCTAATTAAGAGCCTGATAGATAATGGGATAGATAATAGAATCATAGAATTTTAGAACAGGAAGTTCAGAAGTTGATGGTCTTCAAAATTTAATAAAGACTTAGAACCATTAGTTCATATAAAATCCTACAGAAGGCCAGTATTTAATACAGAAGAAGGAAAGCTGCTCAGTCTGCCCGAACCCCGAGGCAATGCCTCCAAACTCTAGGACTCATAGGCAGAATTTGAAAGGGACTGGGTAAGCCTTGCATTTTATCAATGAGGAAACCAAGGCCAGAAAGACTACATTACTTGCCCAAGATCTCCTAGTCAGAGGCAGATGTGGGATTGGAGCCCAGATTGCCTGTCTCTTTTTCCGCTACCCATCAAACTGCTGCCTCCCCATGACAGAGTGGCACATGTGAGTGAAGAGCTTGCTCTGCAGTCAGACTGCTGGGGTTCAAGTCCTGGGTCCTGGACATTGCTTGTTACTTTCCAGCTTTTTATTCTGAAATGTAGGAGGTAATACTGGTACCTACCCGATAGGCTTATTATGATGAATGAAGGAAATGCCATACATCATGTACAGTGTCTGGCAAATAGTCCTGGCTGGTAAACATTAATAATGATGATGGAAATTTGTGTAAAGGATTGTTTCTGGCCTAATCATTAGGATCAGACAAATACCTTAAGCTAAGAAAGTGATAAATTTTCTAATTTTTTAAAAAATGTTTTTGTCTTTATTTAAAACTTGAATTTTAAAGAATACTGTATATGTAATATCTTCATTTGAGTATCTTCAAACAGTTTTACTCTGTGTATGTTTTGCATATAAAATTATCTCACAAGCCACTGATGTAGGCCAGTAGAACCTGCAAAAGCCGGAACCTCTGTAAGGCAGAAACCTGTCAGAGAAGGAAAACAAATATTTTCCCCTAAAACGAGCCATAGAAAAGTGGTAAGACTGCACCCTGTTAAAGGCAGAAAACTTGCAAGACTTGGAAAAATGAGGCAGTCCTGTCAAGTTCTGGCTCTCACAGGTTTCACTGTAGTAGCATGTTGTCTGTTATGGGATGGCGGCAGGCATACTGTAGCTTCAGAAGTTAAGAGGGAAGGGGGGCTGAAGGAGCTCCTCGTCAGTCTAATTGCTTCTCCCTCCCACTTACCCTAATAACAGCTAAGTTTAATTGAGTACTTTTTATGTGCTAAATGCTTTATGTTCATAATTTCTTTACATGGTCACCACACCCTTATCATACCAAGTGTCACAGTTATGAAGTGGCAGAAACGGCTTTTTGTTCAAGTCCCTCCAGAATTCATTCTTAGCCTCTAAGATACACTTGGTTGCAAAGGACAAATCTAACTCAGCCTGCTTACAGAAAACAAGAAGAGAGGGTACATGAGACAAATGCCTTGCCAGAACTCTTGTGCAATACTGCTCATCCCTGCCTCTCAAATGTCATCTTTTCTCACATGATTGGGTGGTGGCAGCTCCTGGCTCGAATCTCCCAGACAGGCGGAGCTCTTTTCTCTGGCTCCCATCTAGAACACCCTGGTGGGGGATATGTTACTATAATTGGCTCAGTCTGGGTTCTGTGGCCAGGGTGAGGGAGACTTTTACCAGAAAGGAGGAGTAGGGCTGGGCTGACGAAAACACAACACTCCAGCTTTACAGAATAAAGGTTGAATGTACATGGATGATGAAGTTCCTGGATTAATTAGGTTGAAAGTAAGCTGCCATACTTGAAAACAGTTGGAAAACATCAAAATGTCTGAAGAGTAGAATATAATGAACCTTATGGCTCCATTTTAACACGTTTTATAATTGTAAGGATTTTATTTTTGAAAGGATTCAGAGAAAGATTTATAAAACACTTAGTACAGAGCTTGCCACATAACAAATACTCCATAAATGGCTATTATAGTTCACAACTGGTCCCCAAGTTATCTTATTTCTGCCTTTTCCTTCCCTGCCAGCCCTACCCCTGGCCACACACTTGTCAGCCACATCGCATTTTCCCAAATGTGCCGTGCTTTTTTATGCCTCTATACCCTTGCAGATACTATTACTTGAACTGCCTTTTCCTATCTTATTTATCTGTTAAATTCTTACTCATACCTCCAAGGCCCATCATCAATAATTTGTCTACTGAAAAATTCTCTAAGAGCCTGATTTTATCACTTTGAGTTCTTTGAGATTATGAGTAAGGAAACAAGGAATCTAATATTTAGGCTTTCAAATGCCCTTGACAAGATTCTACATCACAGGACACTGAAAAAGAGTATTTTATGGTGAATCCAGGTAATTAGAGGGAATAAACAGGTGATGATCTATGTAGAGAAGTATTACCAACGTTGTCTTTTAAGAATTAACACTGAGACAAGTATCTATTACAAATTATCTGGTAGAGCACATGATGAAATCTTCAGATTTGTTCAGATTATGATACGCTCTTTCCAGTAGTAAAATGCCAAGGTGATGGAGATCAATCTTAGGAAAGTTTTACCATGAATAGCAAAAAAATAGGTGATTTCCAGTAAGAGTCACTGTAGGAAAAAAACAATTCAATCATTATGATGATATAATGAGCAGTGTGTATTATAGGAAGAGATCTGGAGTCATCAAATGTCCCTTATCCAATACCTTGGTATGTTTAAACAGGCTAATGAAATGCTGAGCATCATAAGGAAGAGAATTCTATGCAAAACAGTATACACTAGGCTTACCTTGAACCTATGGTTGAACTTGTCAGGTGCCATCGAGTTGATTCCGACTCAGCAACCCTGAAACACTGCCCAGTCCTGCGCCATCCTCACAATCCTTGTTATGCTTGAGCCCATTGTTGCAGCTACTGTTTCAGTCCATCTCCTTGAGGGTCTCCCTCTTGTTTGCTTACCTTCTACCTTACAAGCTTGATGTCCTTCTCCAGGGACTGTCCCTTCTGATAACATGTCCAAACTATGTGACGTTCTCTGTAAAGAGCTTTCTGACTGTACTTCTTCCAAGACAAATATGTTCGTTCTTCTGGCAGTCCATGGTATAGTCAATATTCTTCAACACGATAATTCAAAGGCCGCAATTATTCAGTCTTCTTTATTCATTGTCTAGCTTTCACATGCATATGAGGCAATTGAAAATACCATGGCTTGGGTCAGGCACACCTTAGTCCTCAAAGTGACATATCTTTGCTTTTTAACGCTTTCGAGAGGTCTTTTGCAGCAGATTTATCCAATGCAATACGTCGTTTGATTTCTTGACTGCTCTCTCCATGGATGTTGATTGTGGATCCAAGTAAAATGAAATCCTTGACAACTTCAGTCTTTTCTCTGTTTATCATGATGT
The DNA here is from genome assembly GCF_000243295.1 of Trichechus manatus latirostris. NCBI lineage: Eukaryota > Metazoa > Chordata > Mammalia > Sirenia > Trichechidae > Trichechus > Trichechus manatus. The sequence goes on along the minus strand of NW_004443963.1, from coordinate 2,387,929 downwards.
TGTTTATTGATTCAGTTGTGAGGATTTTTGTTGTATGTTGAGGTGTAATCCATACTGAAGGCTGTGGTCTTTGATCGTCATCAGTAAGTGCTTCAAGTTCTCTTCACTTTCAGCATGCAAGGTTGTGTCATCTGCATATCGCAGGTTGTTAATGAGTCTTCTTCCAGTCCTGATGCCGTGTTCTTCACATAGTCCAGCTTCTCAGATTATTTGCACAACATACAGATTAAATAAGTATGGTAAAAGGATACAACCGTGACACACACCTTCCTGCTTTTTAAACCATGCAGCATCACCTTGTTCTGTTCGAATGACTGTCTCTTGGTCCATGTACAGGTTCTCGTGAGCACAGTTAAGTGTTCTAGAATTCCCATTCTTTGCAGTGTTATCCATAATTTGTTATGATCCACACAGTCGAATGCCTTTGCATAGTCAATAAAACACAGATAAACATCTTTCCAGTATTGTGTGCTTTCATCCAGAATCCATCTGACATCAGCAGTGATATCCCTTGTTCCATGTCCTCTTCTGAATCTGGCTTGAACTTCTGGCAGTTCTTTGTCGATGTACTGCTGCAACTGCTTTTGAATAATTTTCAGCAAAATTTTACTTGCGTGTGATATTAATGATATTGTTCTATAATTTCCGCATTCTGTTGGATCACTTTTCTTTGGAATGGGCACAACTATGTATCTCTTCCAGTCAGTTGGCCAGCTAGCTATCTTGGCATGGACGAGTGAGCACTTCCAGCGTTTCACGATGTGATTTAATGTGATCAGCCTATCAGTTGTAAGGGGAGTTTCCTCGGGTGTGTCCCACATTTAATACATATATAAATATATATATATAAATATAGAAATATATATAAATATATATATATAAATATATATATATATATATAGACATTCTGCCAAAGCTCCCTGGCTTGCTCTGGATCCTGCATCTGTCTGGTCATCATCTGACTTCCAGTTCTTGGGACTTGAGCCAGTGGCCTGCTGTATTGCCTGCTAATATTGGGTTTGTCAGCCTCTGCGGCCCATGAGCCAGCGGCCTGCCATCTGACCTGCCAATTTTGGGTTCATCAGCCCCTGCAATTACGTGAGTCAGAAGAAGCCTCCAGCCTGACACCTGACCCATGGACTTGGGACTTGCCGGCCTCTATAACCTCATGAGCCAGTTTCAAGATAAATCTGTCTATCTATATCTACATACATATATGTGTGCTCCACTGGTTTTGCTTCTCTAGAGAACCCAGCCTGAGACATTTGGTGGATTCCTTGAACTAGGTGTTCTGAAAGTATGACCGAAGTCAAAATCCTGAAGCCTTTGTTTGCCACATGTTCGATAAAAGGTAAAATGTATGACTAAAATAACAGAAGAAAAAGAATTGCAGAGCTGGTAGCAAACAGGCAGGTACAAAAATTGAAATATATTTTTAAATGATTTAGGGGGCATACATACAGGCATAGAAAAAAATAGAAAAAAGGATTAAAGGAAATAATACCCCAAATTTAAGGTCCCTAGTTGGTGCAAATGGTTTGTACTGCATTGGCTTGAACCCACCTAGTGGTTCAGTGGAAGAAAAGGCCTAGTGATTTGCTTCTGTTAAGACTACAGCCAAGAAAACCCTATGGAGCAGTTCTACTCTGTAACACATGGGGTCACCATGAGTTATAATCCACTCAGCAGCAACTAACAACAGCAACTACAGATTTAAAATTGTGTATTATCTCTGGGTGGTGAGATTGTGGGTGACTTTCACTTCCTTCATAAACTATATCTTCCAAAAATGTTTTACCATGAATATTTATCACTTGTATAGTTAGAACAAAAATTCAGTAGTAAATTTTAGGTAATCTTATAATGACCTATATTAAATTTTTAGTGGAAAGTAGAATGCTGTTATTAGCTAACTTATTAGAATAACCCCATCTTGATTATTCATGGAGCAGATAATCCATTCATTTCCTTATGAAGGCTAACTTTGAAATCGATAAAATGTCCTTCGTAGCACTGTAAGAAATCAGAAACTTGGTGTAATGAAATAGGACAGAGTCATCCCATTCCCGTAATTTTATATAGTTGGATGAGGATTAAAATTTGAAACTTGAATATAGGCAAGTTCTAGAAAAGTCAAAGGATTATATAACCCAATATTGATTATTCATAGAGCAGATAATCCATTTCCTTTGTTCTTTTTTTCCATTTTTTCCCCAAATTTTTAAAGAAAATAAAGCAATGACATTAGCAATCCACTAGATGGAGATATTGAGCTCTCCCTGTTAATGTCAGACTGGCAGTCCTTGACAAAGAATTGTTCCAGAGTTTAGTGGACATAAGAGTAACTCAGAGAGCTTATTTTAAAATGCAGATTCCTAGTCTCCACCCACAGAATTAATTCGTAGGCCTTGGATGCAGCCCGGGAATCTGCAATTTTTACTCAAAACCCTCCCTGCCCTTTCCAGTGATCCTGATACAGGCTGGTCGACGAACCACACTTTGAGAAACTTTGATGTTTAAAACTATAAAAATACATGAAAACATGTACAGAAAAATATATGTAAACTGAGAAGAGAACTGAGTAAAACCAGGTCCTAGGGAATATGTAAGGGTCCATCAAAGGAGGAAGAAGTGGCAAAGATAATGAGAAATTGCCAGAATGATAAATGGGTAACAGGAAGATGCCTAGTTATGGGAGCCAAAGGGAGACAGAGAGCAAGGGATAAAAAAGAGAGAGTGGTCAAGAGTGTTGAATACTCCTGAGAGTCAAGTGAGATGAGGACCAGAGAATGTCTATTTGATTTAGCAACATGGAGGTCACTGTTGACTTTAGAGCGAGGAGCCATTTTGGAGAAGTGGTAAGGGCCAAAGTTAGTTTAGAGTAGTTTAAAGAGCACATGGAAGGTGGGGAAACTGAGACAATAAGCTTAGATAATACTTCCTAGAACTTTGCTAAGGGGAAGAGATGGGAGAGCAGTAGCTGGTTGCAAATAAGGCCCAGGGGTTTATTTTTAGATTGTGAGAGCTTTGAATATTTGTAAATATTAATGGGTGGGATAAAGCAGAGGAAGATAGGCTGAAGATGCAAGAGAGAGAGAAATAATGGATAATGCAAGATTCCTGGAAAACAAAAGACCATGGAACCCAGAACACAGGAGGAGGGACATCTCTCCTAGTCTAACAGGAGGAAAGTGTGGACACAGATACAGATAAATTATAGGTTTGATGGCAGAAGTTTTGATGGTTTCAGTCAGAACTATTTTCTCAGAAAAATAGGAAGAGGGTAAAAAGATGAACATAAAGGGGAAGTTGTGAAGGAAGATACAGCAGGGTTGAAGGTTGAATAGAATTAAAAAGGCTTTAAATGGCAAATGGGGAGAATAAGTTGACCAAAGAGAAATGGGAGAATTTGAGGGCAATGTTGAGGGCTCACTTGAGGTTGGTAATCATTCATTTAAAATGGTACAAATTTACCCCATTGGGTAATTTTTCTCCAGAAGCAAAAGAGCTAGGGCCTGCACAGAGAAAGATGGTTAGTTTTTTGCAGAAATAGGATTTTGCCAGACAAATACAATGAAAGCACAGGGAGTTATTTGCAAGAGACTGACTTGAAATATGGACTTTGAATCTAAGACGATAGGAGGGGGCTCATGGAGAGAGGAAAAGTGAAAAGGTCAATGGACTGGAAGTCCTGATGAGGTTGGCAAATGGTTGACAGATGACTAAGGGAACTGGAACTATAGACAGCAGTGGTTCGAGAGGAGGAGGTTTGAAGGCAGGATTTTGAAGGTGGAGTAGTTTCAGGTATGGTCGTAGAGTTGGGAGACTTTGAATGGAGTGTAGGGGCAGATCATTGTAGATGAGGACCTTGAGGAATTCTAGACCAGAGGATGAGGGCAGGTACTGGGGTGGGAAAACTGTGCCAGAGGCTGAAGTGTTTAGTGAAAGAATAGGGGAGATCGAGGGGTAGATAACAAGGTTGCTTGAGACATCTTCCTGGATTAACTTTCCAAATTATGCTTTAATTTCTTTTATTTTTCAAAATTTTTAAAGTTTATTTCAAAATATGATTGCAAAAATATCAGTTATTGTATAATCTTGACCCTTTCAAACCTTCTAAAAGAGGCACCCTTGTTTTGAGATAAGTAGGGTTATGGAGGAGGATGCAACAGACCATGAGCAAGTTATGTTATTTGTGTTAGAAAGTGATAGACCCAAAAAGGAAGCTCCAGGGTAATAGGAAGAAGGAAAAATAGAAGAGAGGTGCAGTGGGGAGGCAAGCAAGTAAGAGAGTGGGAGAGGGCTGGAAGCTGCCAGAAGACTCTCCTGCAGGGATTGAGAGGAGGCTCGGTTAAAGGGGATGTCTGGGAGGTTTTTCTGTGTGATGTACAAAGTGTCTCCCCACAAAACCTTTAATAAAACAGTATTATTTGCCAAATGCAGGCAGAATTGGAGAGGCGGCATGTGAGAGAGTTGTCTCAAGGCAAGTGAAACGTGACAGTAGTGACGCCACAGGGTCCTTCTAAACCAGACCAGTTTTCCTTTTGTTTAAATAGCTGTCAACTTCTTATGTCTTTTTTGAGAAATATTAATACTTCATTGAAGATTCAGAAATGCCCTGTGATATTTTATATATTCTAAATTATTCTAATATTTGAAAGAATTGTTATATTGTCCATCTAAAATCCATACTTGTTAATAAAATATTCTAATTCTTAAGATTAAACTTTTAATTTTTTATGCTATTAAATATGTCTGGTAATTTGTTAGGTGCCATTATGTCAGTTCTGACTCACAGCGACCCTGTGTACAACAAAACAAAATACTGCCCGGTCCTGCGCCATCCTCATAATCATTGTTATGCTTGAGCCCATTGTTGCAGCCACTGTGTCAGTCCATCTCGTTGAGGATCTTCCTCTTTTTTGGTGACCCTCTAGTAGGCATTTATATGTTTGAAATTCAGGAAATAGAACATCAGTGACTTATTAATACTTATTAACGGTGTATCAGTACTTACTGTCACTGACAATAGTGACCCATTGTAATATTATTGATAGCTTGTATTTATTGTTTTCTCTATGCTATCAAATGCCTACTAAGAATTTTTATGTATTATTTCACTTCATTTAATCTAAAATACTGAGATAAACACTATTTAATGCCTATTACATTAGTGAAGAAAGAAACAGATTAGAGAAGTCAGGTAATTTGCCCAAAGTCTCACAGTTAATAAGTGGCAGAGCTTAATTTAATTTTGTGCTGAATTTTCATTTTATGCTTTAGACCATTTTTATGAGTTTCTCCTTGAAAAACATTATACTTAAAAATGCTTTTTGGAAAAGGGTAGGTAGCAGCAACTTCTAGCTACTCACCTAAATCTTTTTTCTTCTCTTCTTCCTGGGCCCTCAGCTAGGCAACATTTTCAAGCCTTCCTTGCTGTTAGGTGTGACTATATGACTAAGTTCTAGTCAATAGAATGCGATATGACTAAGTTCTAGTCAATGGAATGCGAACAGAAATGATGTGTGTCACTTTCAGACTTAGACCATAAAAACCTCCTACCTAGAGCTCCTCATGAACTTTTTTCCCTTCTAGCTGGCTGGAATGGAGAGCAACTCCACAGGGCAATCTTGAAAGCCACATGTTGAAGAATGGCAGAGTTTCCATCCACCTGGGTCTCTAAATGACTGCATGGATAAAGGTCGCCCTGAGGACCTGTTCACTTTCCCAGCGGAAACAAACTTTTTTTTTTTAGTCATTATACATGCCTGGGTTTATCTGTTACAGCAGTGGTCTACCCTAGCTAATGCAAGCTGGGTAAAAAATAAATTTCAGTTATGCACTACTATATCATTCAGAATTACATTTGGCTGAATTTCAAATAGTGTTTTTTTCAGGTGACAAGCACTAGGAATAGGCAATCCAAGGCTGGTGCCACAATTCAAGAAACCATGTTCTTCCCCTTTATTGCTCCTCCATCCTTAGTATATAGTTTTTGTCTCTATGGTCACAAGTATTGCATCTGTGTTCCACGCAGGATGAAGGGGAAAGATCAAAAGGAGGATGCCAGCTGAGTCTGCCCAGTTATATAAGCTTTCCCAGAATGCCACCTGCAACTTCTGATGGATCACATGGCCAGCCCCAGCTTCTGAAATGGGTCATATGCACAAGCCTAGCTGCAAGGGAGTCAAGGTTCTGTTAATAAGAATGTAGGGGTGAAAGATATAATGGTTAGGCAAATATAGGACTTGCCACAGTGCTTACCTTAGATTATTTTTATTAATTAGGCCATTGTGACCCCCTAACCACCTGTATCAGAATCACCTGGGGGTGCCTGTTAACATATTTCTGTCCTCATGCCAGACTTAAAGAATCAGAAACTTCCTGGAAATTTTGATGCACACTATTAGGAGTTTTGAGAACTACTGATCTATGCTATATAGGGGATGGGCTGTTTTTTCTTTTCATATTCTGGTCTGCGTGAACTCATCAATGGGTTTGTTTCATAACTTTTAGTTGCATTCCCAAATGTCAAAGGTGGTATTTTTCTTTATTTATTTTGAAATTTATACTGGAAACAATACCATTATAAAGGGCTTTAATGTGTACAGTTAACAGTAGGAAGTATTTTACTATTGGAAGATGCAAACACTGCTAGAGATTACTTCTCACAGCTAAAGATGTGGTTTATTTCAAGGGCAGCAAAGTAAAACAGAACAGTGATAGTTGATGAGCAGGGGCAAACAATGGAGTCAAAATACCAAAGATCTTGTCCTAGTTCTAGTATGTAGCTCTGTGATTTTGAGTAAATATATATCCTCTTAGATGCCCAGTTTCTTAAATTATGAAGTGAGTTTACTCTAATTTCTATCCAAATGGTTATTATGATAAATAAATGAATCATTATGAAAACTTTTAAAGGGCAGTAAAGCTCACACAAATGTTTTTATTTGTCAAATAATGAGCAATTGAATGAATTCTAAATTCTAAATCTGCTTGGTCATAATTACTCAGTTTTCCATCACAGTCAAAGTGAGGCAGAATAGTAAGGTCTCTATGGCAGATGATTTTAATAGTATGATGAGTGGAGAAAGGAGCATTCTGGCTGTACTTTTTCCAAGACAGGTTTGTTCATTCTGGCAGTCCATGGTATATTCAATATTCTTTGCCAACACCATAATTCAAAGTCATCAATTCTTCTTCAGTCTTCCTTATTCATTGTCCAGCTTTCGCATGCATATGAGGTGATTGAAAATACTGTGGCTTGGGTCAGGTGCACCTTAGTCCTCAAAGTGACATCTTTGCCTTTTTTTTAACTTTACAGAATAAATACTAATAACAGAATAAATAATACTCTACAGAAAAGAAAGTTGAATTGTGCAAAGACCCAGTGGCACAAAACAGCAATGGTGTACTTGGGGAAATTGCAAGAAGCTCAGAATGGAGAAGAGAAAAGGGGAGTTAAACAATTTAAGAGGCTAAAGTTCTTTGTATGACAGATGAGTAGGTTGGATTTTCCTGTGGAGGCTCAGAGGAACCACTGAAGAATCTTAGGCATCATGGTATAGGGCTAATAACTGAGAGTTTGACAAATTTGATATGAAATCTTTACTCTGGCATTTACAAGCTACTGTTTTTCTAATCCATAAAATGGAAATAATAACACCCATGTTGTAAGTTTCTGAGAGAACTAGCATATACACCGAGTGCTTGTCATATAAAATGTGACCACTAAATGGCAGCTGCTATGCTAATGATAATTATTCTTATCATCATCATCATCATTAGAGGCTATGATCAAGTTTTTATTTTGGAAATGTCACAAGCAGCAAGGTGCAGAATTAGATAGCAATAAAGCAGTTGAAAAATAATGAAGGTGTAAATTAGGATAGTGATGTTGGGATAGAGAAGGGGGGGTTTTAGAAATATTGAGGAGTCCTATAATAATTAGAGGTGAGGAGTTTCCCAATTTAAAAATTAAATACAGAAAGGGAATTCTTCGATTTTCAATAATATGACGGATCAGATACTCTGAAGAGCCCTCCTGTTTCAATATAACTATTCATTATAAAAACATACCTAAGTGCATTTTGAGCTTGCAGAAGGTAAGGGAACTCTATAAGGAGAAAAAACACAAGCTTAAACAAGAAGTCTGCAGTAAGCAAATATTGCTGATAAACAATGCTGAGGTCAGAGAATACGCTTTTAGGCCCACTGCAGGGTAAAGGAAACACTTCTGAGATTCCCACATGAAACCTGGACCCTTGAAAAGTGTCCCTGTTCGGCAGTACCCTATTAAAACCTACCTGAAGGAAATAGAAATCTCTCTGGAAGAAAGAATACACAATCTAGGTCCTCAATAAGAACCTAAGTAAGGAAAAAAATGGATGAAGGGCATTATGAAAAGTATAAAGGAAAAACTATAAGAGACTTAAGGAGAAATAGCTAGAAAAACACTAATAAAAGGAGAATTTAGCACATATGCAAGAGATTTTTCATAATAGCATTGTTTATAAAGGTCTTACTTTGGAAACAACCCAGACATTCATGGACAAGAAAATGGATGGATAAGTTATGGAATTCTATCACAATGGAATATCACACAGCAGTGAAAAATGAAAGAACTGTGGCTACAGTTGGTAGGCCACCTAGAGGCACCTCAGAAGAAAGACCTGGTGAGCTATTTCCGAAAAATCAGCCATTGAAAACCCTATGGCACACAGTTCTCTGACACACATGGGGTTGCTATGAATTGGGAGTCAACTCAAGGGCAACTTGTCAAGGGCTCCGAATAATAACCTAGATTTTCTTAGTGACATAATGTGGCAACAAAAACTTTGAAAATGAGAGGGAGGAATGATTTACAAAATTTAGTATAAGGATTATACCTCTGAAAGGAGAGAGCCTGATGGGATGGAAAGGACTTCATGAGGAGATTCAGTGGGTGTTGGTAAAGTTCTACTTTACAAATTACACGATCAGTTCATCATATTTCATAACTTACATATTCTTTTGTTAACTTTCAAGTATTATAAAAATACTAAATTAAAAGCAAAAACTGGAAAGCGACAGACCCCAAGTCAACTATCAGTGGGGACGCAGGGAGCTCTGGGTGAGCGGCTACAACGGGCGTCGTCTCACGGGGGCGGGGCTCCATTACCCCGCCGCACGCATGCGGCCCCGCGCCAACCAATCAGAGCGCGTCACTGTGAGTGAGCGGTTTTACTCCCGCGCGAATTCCGAGGCGCCTCAGAGGAGCGTCGCGGAGAAGCAGTGCACACTTTGGGTGAGGAGCGGGGGTTGGGGAGGCTGGAATTGGTGCTTCAGGTTTCAGGGAACTGATAACTGTGGTCTGTGGCCTTTGGGGTTTTTTCTGCCGTGAGGAGGGGAGGAGTTTGTACAGTCTGGGAGTCTGGCCCGGAAGCTGCTCGTGACCGGTGAGGTAAATCTGCTACATGGTGTTAACCTGGGGCCTCTGACAGGAAAATGAAGGCGGCGAACCTTACTGAGGGCCGGGTCTGAGCGGGCGAAGGGCGGTTCAAAGCAGGGTCGAAAGTCAGGACGCTTTTGGAAGATTCACAGCGGCGAGTGAGATGCGAAGGCTAAAGTCGCTGGGGGACTTCATCTGCCTCTCCCGCCTGCTCACCCGCAAACCCCCAACCCCACCCCGAAACAATTAAAATTAACCAAGGGCTTCCTTCGTTTTTCCTCGGTGTATATTTTGTGGAAATCTCACTTGGACGTTAATTTTCTGAGGCACAGCTTGCGGAATTTTTACTATATGCTTATACTGCTGTGAATTTATCGTTGGCATGTTTATGATCGGTCTTACCAACAATCACCTTTTCACTTTGTGACTGAGATGCAGAGACTAGATTAGCCGAAATTTAGCCAGCGTGAATCTGGCAGCGGCAAGGCGAAAATTCAGACCCTGTAGTCCACAGATCTATCTCCAACCTGGAGTCAGTGTTGACGCTGTTATCTTTGTTACCTTTTAGCTAACCTACCAAGAGAAATGAGAAAATTTCACAGTTTTTGTTTGTTTCTGTTTTTGTTTTAATTTAATTAACCAAGCGAATTATTCAGTAACTCTAATTGTAAAATTTACCAGTATATTTAAATAGTGTATTTAGAATAAGAAGATTTGAGAGATCTATTTTTAAAGTCAGAAAAAACCTACCAATGGCACCTTCCAGAAGAAAGCATACCGGAAAATCTATGAAGTCAGCAATGGAGGATCAGGTTATACGAGCCTATGACTTTGAGAAAGAAGATAAAAAGGATCTAAGTGGTTCAGAGGAGGATGTTCCAGAAGGTACAGTATATCTAATACCTTTGGGCAGTGACAAACCAGAAAACCAAACCCATTGCAGTTGAGTCGATTCCAACTCATAGCAACCCTATAGGACAGCCTAGAGATGCCGCATAGTGTTTCCAAGGAGCGGCTGGTGGATTCAAACTGCTGACCTTTTGTTTCGCAGCCAAGCTTTTAACCACTGCTCCACTAGGCCTCCTTGGGCAGTGACAGTGTCCTACAGTTCATTTGTTTGAACCCACTATTTAAAACTATACGTCTGCTTTTAAAAATTTTTGTTAGCAAAAAGCCAAGACCTCAAAATGAGAATATTATTTCATTAAAAATTACCGAAGTAGCATATTTATGTTCAAGAATGCTTTTCTTTTTTATTGTCAATGCAGGAAAGACTCCAGTAATTGATAAGCGTGGGAAGAAAAGGCCTTCCACAGGAATAGCTGAGGAAGATGTGGGGTAATGTGTTCAAAATAATGTTTGCCTGTTACTTCTAACAAATTCGACTTTGGTCACAGACAATTGTTGTATGTAAAACACTTAGCATGTAATATTTTTCCCAAAACAAGCTTGGTATTTTGTGTATCCTTAGTTAAAAGTTCTAAATGTAATTTCTTCACAGGGGTGAAGTACGGAATATGCTGGAAAAATTTGGAGGTATGTTTTAGAAGATACTTGTATGTAAAGAAAATTGTTTTAAACCATATGACCTTTAAAACGTTATTGTGTGCCATTGAGTCGATTCTGACTCATAGTGACCCTATATGACAGAGTAGAACTGCCCGGTAGGGTTTCCTAGGCTGTAAATCTTTATAGGACAGATTACCAGGTCTTTTCTCCTGCAGAGCTGCTGGTGGGTTAGAACCACCGACCTTTCAGTTAGCAGCTGAGTGCTTAACCATTGTACCACAGGGCTTCTTGACCTGTATAATAGGAAATGTTAATTAGTAGACTACAGGACTATTATCTAATGCCTTGTTCTCTTATATAGGATTATGCATAAGTAGTGTAATTCACCTTCATAGATTTCCTTACTTACCTTTTTCAAATTGTTGATATGAAGAGTGAGAATGGTCCTAACAGTGGTGAGGTAAGAGTGGTACTTTTATACATGTGTGAATTTAATGGACTATGGAATATCAGAAGAAACATGGGTGGGAAAACTCTCTACATTTCTTTGTGTTCACGGAGTGACTACACACACACGTGTACACATTCCAGTTTTTCTCAGTCATTTTTATGATTTTCCTGTGTTTGTTCTTTGAGAAAAGAGCAGTGTAAATTGAAGCCTCTAAAATAACTTTCATTTTTGCATTAATTATGTAGTTAAGAACTAAAGACAACTTTGCTATCTAGTAAGAGATATATAATCAGATCTAAAATTTCATAGTTTTAAATGGTATGTCAAATGAGTTAATTGTTAGAGGACAATACTCTTCAAAAATAGTCAATATTTTGTTCCTCTATATGGATTATTCATACGAACAAGTCCTTTTTGGGAGCTTTACTCTAACTTGTGGTGACAAAATCTGGTTTTAATGAGCTGTCTTATAAATTCATTATTATTGATGGATACTAAAGTATAAAATAGTTGTATAATAGTTCAGCTGCATCATGATTACTAAAAAATAACTATTGATAGTAAATCCATAACACAAAAGCATATGTTTAGCAAAGCATTATTTGAAGTATTGTATGAAGTGCAGTACTTATGGGTAAAAATGTCCTTCTTAAAAAAAAAACTTCACAAAGTATTTAAAAGTGTTCTTAAATGTATTTATTTTCTGAAACTAGAATTTTTTATCATTCTTGGTCTTTGTCTCATTTAGTAAAAAAGATGCTTTAAAAGTATCATTATATTTTTAAAAATAGTTTTCTTATGTAACTTGGATTCCAATTTTTTATAGATTACTTTTGTATGTTTTATGTAATGAGTTCTAACAGTAATTCATCTAAATGTGTCCATTTAATTGGAGGGAATTTTATAAACTTAGAAATATTTAGCCTTTGTAAGTATTTTTTCATGAGGAAATTAATCTGTTCTTGAGATCCCTTATACATACTTTGGAAAATAGAAACTGTTTTGTTTGTTACCTCTTTTTTTATCATCTCTAAATTTTAAAAAAATTATCTGAAGTTCAAAAAATTAGAATTGGCATACTAGTAGCTGAAAATTTTCTCAGCAGAAAAAAGTGAGCAAATATCTTGCTTTTTAAAATGTCTAATTTTAAGTTTAATTTAAAATATTTTTCCAATATTGTTGAATCAACTTTACTCATAATTAATTTGAATATGTAGGAACAAAATAATTTTCTTCAGCATTAAATTTTAATGAATATTTTCAATATAGCTGACATTAACAAGGCTCTTCTTGCAAAGAGAAAAAGATTAGAAATGTATACGAAGGCTTCTCTCAAAAGCAGTAACCAGAAAGTTGAAAGTATTTGGAAAACACAACAACAGCAAAGGTAAGTTTGTTATATTTTTAGAGCTACACATTTGTATCATTAATTAGTATCCATGGGTAACTAAGCAAACTACTAATGAAAAATCCTATTGTCTTCTATTTATTGGAGTATTAGTGAAAAATACATTTGTCTTGATTTTTCTCTAAGCTGATAAATCCTTTAGGTCTGTAACTTGATTCCTTCATAGAATTGAGATATATTTCCTAGTAGTCACTGAGGATTACCTTTTTTCTCCTCTTTCAAATAACGGCTTTTTCTTACTATAAAAGTAATTTATATTCATTCTAGAAATATGCTAGCTGAATAGCAGATAAGTATATAAACCATTAGTTTTATGATAGGTAACTGTGTTCAACAGTGTAGAAAAAGGTCAATCTCATATTGTAAATAATTTGTCTATTTTAGCTGAATTGGGTTAACCTTTTTGTATAAAACATTTGTGCCAAAGTGGGGAAAAAATTAAGTGAAATATTTCTATTTGTAAATCCTATATGATAAATAACCTCATTGAATCTATATCGTATCAGAACCTATATTCAGTAGAAGAAAATGAAACTGTTTGGAGATAAAATGATTTTTTTCTAGAAAATTTATACATATAAAATTTCATTAGTTTTTAAGAGCTAAAGTATGTGAGAGAGCGTCTCTATTACTAGCTTGTTAGGAAAATCATAATTTTACTTCTTGGTTTCCCATCAGAAGATTTAAGCTGCTATTATTTCCTTTTTTATAATATAAATTGTCAGATAAATTTTGTTTTGAATGTTAACCTTTTTTCGTATTCATTGTTTTATAGGCAGAAGCTTAACGAAGAATATTCTCAGCAGTTTCGTACTTTGCTTCAGCAGTGGGATACAGATGTGCAGAAAGCTGAGGAACAAGAAGAAAAACTGGTTGTTGGTATCATGCTTAGCTTTATAATGAATCTATTGTAACCAAGTCTCAAATAGGAATATAGAGCCTAGCCTTGTAGAAGACCCATGGAACTTAAGCCAGGTTCCATTACCCATTGCTAGCTAAGTGTTTTGACCCTGCTGAACTATAAACCAGAGAAGTATAGGTATATACGAAACTCATAAAAATCTTTGTTTCCTACATTGGTTGAGAGTCTTGCAGTTCCAAGTGACAGAAATTTGCCAAAGCACAAAATGAGAATTTTGTTTGAGTAGTTTCGCTTTAAGGAGCCCTGGTGGCGCAGTGGTTAAGTGCTCGCTGCTAACTGAGTTCTGCAGTTCGAACCCATCAGCCACTCCAAGGGAGAAAGATGTGGCGCTCTCCTTCCGTAAAGATTACAGCCTTGGAAACCCTATGAAGGCAGTTCTACTCTGTCCTGTAGGGTTGCTATGAGTCGGAATCCACTGATAGCACACAACAAGAACAGTTTAGCTTTAGGCAAAGCTAGATAGGGGACGGGAAGGGTTGCCCCTGTATTGTCAACCTGGGCTCTATCTCCATTTCTTACTAGGTTCTGTCAATGTGGTAAGCAAGATAGCTTCTTGCAGTCCTAGACTTACTACCAGTTTTGTAACTCTAGTGCATTGAGACAGTCTTTCTCAATAGCTCAGACAGAAAAGTCCTCTGGAATGTATCATTGGTCTAGTTTGGATCATTTGCCCATTCCCGAACTAGTCATTGTGGTCAGAACATGGTTTATTCATAATGGCCAAACTTGTATCACCTGCCCATCCCTATAGGGTTGGAAGTCAGTTCCACCCATATGCTGCATAACTACTATATTCTATTTTTATTTCATCTTCACATTGTTTGTAAAATTATCACACATTTCTTATCTAAGAGCTGTAAAATATCAAACATTTCTTATTCAAGAGCTGTAAAATTATGACGCGTTTCTTATCTAAGAGCCAAGGTACTGTTCATATCACATAATTTGGGGTGGGAGGAGGATTGATCATCTCAGTTTGGGAAATAATAAATTTGAAGTGTATATAAAACATCCAAGGGGCAATGTTGAGTAGACCACTGGATATATGAATCTGGATTTCAGGAGAGACAGATGGGCTGGAGATAGAAATTTAGGGGTTATCAGCATAAAGATAGAATTTAAGCCATGACAGTGTGTAAGATCAGTAAGGAAGGAATTATAAATGTTAAAGAGAAGTCTAAGACCTGCACGCTGAAGTACTTCATCATTGTTCCAGGAGATGAGGGGGAACCAGTAAAGGAGCCTGAGAATTAGTATACTAATAGGTAGAAAGGGAACCAAGTGAAGAAAGCCTTTTAACTGTCATATGCTGCTGATGGGCCAAATAAGGTGTATTTGGCCATGTGGAGATCATTGGTATCTTTGTAAGCATGATTTTGGTGGAATAGTGAGTGCAAAAGCCTGACTGGAATGAGTAAGAAAATGGGAAAGAAAAAAATGCGATTGTAGCCTGAGGAGAAATGGAATATAGTTTTTGTTTAAGATTAGCTAAACAGCAGCATGTTTGTATGCTGATGGGAATAATCTGGAGGGAAATTTTTTAAATACTGGAGAGGGACAATTGCTGAAACTAACCATTGCTGAGAATAGGTGGGATCTAGTGGCCAGTGAAAAAGTTGGTCTTAGTAAGGAACGAAGATAGTTCATGCTTAAAAGCAGGAGAGAAGGTAGAGTATACAAGCACAGATGGATGTAGTAGGTGGGTGGTAGATGTGATGGGAGACTGGAAGTAACTTATGGATTGCTTCTATTTATTTATGAAATAAGGTCATCAGTTAAGAGTAAAGATGATGGAAGAGGTGTTACCTTTGAGGACAGAGGAGAAAGTATGAAATAGTTTTCTGAGTGGGCCAGTGAATGGACTGGGGAAGTGTAATTGCCAAGTAGCATTAAGGGTCTAATTTAGGTTAGTGATAATAGAGATTATAATTTTAAATTGAGGCCAGTCAACATTGTTGTGGGTTTTTCTACAACTGTGAATAGCTGCAGAGTACCTGGAAAGTTGCATTTTCCGGGGTTGGGGTTTAGCCAAGCAAATGTGATTGTGAGAAAGGGCAAGGTATATATGCATGAGAGTATTTATAGTGCTTGACCATGGAATTTAAGCTGGGAAAAAGTGAGGACATGGGGTTGGGGATAAGGGACAGTGAAAGTAGTAGGATGAGTGGATTTTAAATCCTGATAGATGACTGAGCTATAGTACTAAGTGAGCTTGAAAGGTAGGTAGGGTAGTGGTTGACTAGTGGGATATATGGGGAAACAGTATAGTATAATGTTTAGAGACTGGACTGTGGAATCAGATTTTGGTTTTACCAGTTGCTTGCTGTCCAGCTATAGACAAATTATCTCTGTGCTTCAGTTTCCTCATGTATGAAAGGGGATATAATAAGAGTACCTATCTCATAAGGTTGTTTTAAGAATTAAATGAGTTCATATGTAACTTTATTTAGAGGGATTCAGAACAGTTTGTGACACAGTTACTATGTAAGTTTTTGCTATTAATACTATGTAGTGTTTATAGTTATTGGTAATGACAAAATCTAGGGTAAGACAACGTAAGAGAATGGCTAAAATAAGGTGAAAGACAAAATCATTGTAAGTCAAGGAACTGAAAAGCCAGCATTATTGGAAGGATCATCTGTGTAGATGTTGAAATCACCAAGAATTAAGACATGTTTTGAATATTGTTGAGAAAGAGTATTTCCTACTTAACTGGTAGGATTATCATATATTAGTGGTGAACACAAATTAACTAAATATGATCTTAATAGTTAAAACAGCAAATGTTAAAAATCTATTGATTTTAAAACTATATTCCTTTTAATGTAGAATTATTTTTTTGCTAAATTTAAAATTTTACCCAAATGTGTTATCACAACTTTTTCTTTTTGTATTTGTAGAATATGTTTCGACAGCAACAAAAGGTCTTTCAACAATCTAGAATTGTTCAGAGTCAGAGACTGAAAACAATTAAACAGTTACATGAACAGTTCATAAAGGTCAGTTGTATTTGCTAGCACAATACATTCTTATAAAACAATGTATATATATGGAAGTAGAAAATAAATTTTTTTCTTTCCAAATTTATGGGAAAAAAACATTTTGGTTATACATTTAAAATTCTTAACCATTTTCCATTTTGAATTCATTATTCCTTATTTAACTTAAGTGTTAAATGTATTTTTACTTTTAGGATTCATTAATGGTTTTGTAGGAATTACTCAAAAAAGAAAATGGTAAATTGGAGATTTTACCTAGAAATGTACATATCATGCATAAAATTGATACTTTAATACTTTAATCATAGTTCTTTAATAATCAGTTTTTTAGGAGAGCAGCAGTAGATACATAATTGAAAATAGAAAGTGTAAATCATTTCTAGGTAGTCTATTAACTTGTCTTTGTATCACCAGTGTTTGTTAAATAGGAAATACCCAACTAAAATTACTGAATATCTCTTCTATTTTCAAATGTACTGTAGAAGGATTTATGGCATATTTGCTTCTAAAATTATTACAGTGACAAAAAAAAATGGCTTTATATGCCAACTTGTTACCATGAGAGAGCCTCGATGTATAATAGAATAAAAAGGCCCCTGAGGATTAAAATTTTGTGGATTGAAACTTATCTGCCACATGTGCATTTTAGTAAATGTTGTTTGTGACACTGACCTCTTTCTTATTCATGCAGATACATATTTTTTAGTAAGTATTCACAGGAATTCAGTGGAATCCTTCATGTACTTTTTTCTTTTAAATGGTGGAGTTCTTTTAAATAATCTTATTCAAATACACGTTAAAATGTCACTCTTCCAAGGTACAGGTAGTCCCCAATTTATGACACACTGGAGTTACTACAAACCACACTTACAACTGATGAGCTGCACTTAACAACCATCTGTTTTTTGGTTTTTTTTTGGTACGTCTTAGTTAGTAATATGTACTACATACAATGCTCCAGTGCGTAATTTGCTGATGTTATTCTCAGATGTTCACTCGCAGATGTTTTTATATGTAATGTTTCCAACCCCCAAAGACAAAAAGATTGGATTTATAAAGATACTGATAATAAAAGGCAATAATGAAAACTAAAAAGAAGAAAAAGGGGTATTTGACGTATGTCGGAGAACCAACTTATGACAGAGTCATGGGAACAGAACCTTGTCATAAATCAGTAACTACCTGTAATTGTATGCTTTGAGTAAACTAGTTTAAATATTTTTAAAAGAACTTTAAAATCAGGGCTTGGAACCGGTTCATTCTTGTTCAAACCCCTGCTGGGAAATTTGCATTTCTAACAAGTTCCCAGCTGATGCCAGTGATTCTAGCTCTACATTTTAACAAGATCCCCAGGTGATTCTTGTGTGTTAAGAAGCTTATGTATTAAGATTCTTATTATTAAGATTTTATGGGAATCTTGTTAAAATGTAGATTCTGGTTCAGTATATCTGGGGTGGAATCATTATCACCGGCTGGGAACTTGTTAGAAGTGCACATTTCTCAGCAGAGGCTTGAACTGGTTCAAAGCCCTGTTTAAAATAATATATATATATACACATATATAAATATATATATATACACACACGAACAGAAAACAGTCATTTTAAAAGTTTCCTAGTAGAGCTTGTTGGCTTGCTCTAATGCTCCTTGAAAAACCATTTATTAATTGGTGCGAAGGTTTGATAAAGTACTAGAAAAGATTTTTACTAAATGTTACCACTTAGGGTAGGATTTTAGTATTATCTTTGACTCCTCTATCTCCCTTATCCTTCATTACTAGACTCTGTAATTTTTATCTCTGCAGTGGTTATTTAATTTTTCTTTTAATTCCCACTGCTACCGTCCTAGTTCATTCAGGACCTCATCATTCTTTGCTTGGACTATTAAAACTCTTAACTGATTTCTCTGTTCTCTAATCCATCCTTTGTAGATCTGCCATATTATCTTCCTAAACCATACTTTTCCTTCTTGAAAAACTGTGACTTCTCATTCTAAATTCTTAGGTATTTAACACCTTTATTACATGATCCCCTTTTAATGAAGCTTCATTTACTACGTTCTTCTTTTTCTCCTACTCCTCAAGATAATTGTTTTTTTGAACTGTGTACTTCTATCCTTTTACTTAGGCTCTTCCTTGAAAATACTTTTAACTCCTCCTTTACCTATTGAAATCTTATTCTTTTGCTAGCTAAATTGGAATCAGTTCCCATTTTCTACTACATAGCTATATAGCAAGTTGCATTTTCCTACCTATTAAACAAAATTTGTTTTTTAAAAAAGGTTTCTTCTTACCAGAATATGGGGGCAATCATGTAGTAGTCGTTTTTAATTCCTCCACAGCACTTAGCATAGTACTTTTTACATAGTAGGCACTAGATAACTATTTGTTGGATGAACACTAAAGATTTAAAAAATTATTTTTTCATAACCTGAAAGGTCATAGTACAGATCATTTTATTACTGCTAATTAAATCATGTCACATTGACTAACCCACTTAGTCATAAGTGGGTTATTATAGATTTTCAAAATTATGGTATTTATTGATTTTGCTCCATCTTGACCTTAACAGTTCATTAACCCATTGTTTTAAGCAAAGTATACCACTGTTGTACCTCCTATATTTGACTCAAATACGATTTTTTAAAAATTTCTTTAGTGGTATTTTGATCTTCACATATGACTTAGAATTTTATTTGGAGTAAAAAATGAGCATTATTTGAATATTAAAAAGTTCTTATTTTTGAAAATTGACTTTACAAGTTTAGAGCTTAAGATGAAGAGTGGTGGTCTGTGACTGAACTAACCTTTTGTGTTTTAGGGTATGGAGGACCTGGAGAAGAATCATGAAAATTTTTTTAATGGTGCACAAAATGAACTTAGAAAAGAAATGGCTATGTTGCAAAAGAAAATTATGATGGATACTGTAAGTAGTTATATTTAAAACTGAAAACTAAGAATTAATTTAGGCATTGAAATATTTTATTTGCTGAAATACACATAACACTTAACTAATATTAAACAAATGTTTAATATCTCTTCATGTAACAGCAACAGCAAGAGATGGCAAGTGTTCGAAAGTCTCTTCAGTCCATGTTATTCTGATGACTCTTTGAAGAAAGAACTTGAACCTAAGTAATATGATACAATTATAACATTAGCTAAGGGGCACATAACATCTTTATAGTTGTAATAACATCTTGTTATTCATTAGCTTGTTTGTCAAGTGCAAGACCCCCTTTCTGTTAACCCTAAATAAAATCTAAGTTATATGAGTAGCAGCACTTCGAAAGTTACATGTATCAAGCTTTCAGCTCTTTGATAGTCATAGTGAATGTTTATCCCTAATACTGTCAGTTAACTTTAGCAATAAAGATTATTTAATTTAAGGTTTTGGCTTCAGTGTATCTGTATCAGTACACCAAAAGGTAGAAAGCACAAGTATGGAAGATTACGTATTTCTTCTTTAAGGAAAAGAGTACAAAATATTTTATATGTACATCTTTTTGTATCTACTCATTAAGTTACAGAGCTAATTCTAATGAAAATCTAATGAAAATAAGAGTTCAGAAGAAAATCTATACTACTGACTTAAAAAATTTATTAACAGTAACTTATAAAGTTTGTATTCTGGAATAAATTAAACTGCTAAAAATCACTAAGACAAAATATGTAACTATCAATCAGTTTTAAGACAGATTTATGAACATGTCAGTTCTACAAAACATCAAAATATCATTTAATTGAGTTTAGTCCACAATTAAATGACACACTGCCCTTAGCAATAATTAACAGCATTTCGTTAACCTACTTAATTACTTGGTTTAAATATTTCACATCTGTCTTCAAGGTAAATTACCCAGAATGGTTTCTTTTTCAAGCTTAGTATTCAGTGAATATATGGAAATTTGATTTTACATTTCTTCATTTCCAAACTTGAATAATTCTTACACCTTGTTTTTTAAAATGGGTATTTTTTTAAACAGAATAACATGAAATCTTCAGTTGGAAACATTTGAGCTAATAAATATTAAATTGTTTCAACATTTGTTTGAAATAATTCAGTTAAACTTATTTTTTGCTGAAATTGATTGATTTCAATTCATTCAAAACAAAAAATATGCCCGTTAGGAGGAGAGGAGTGACTTTCTCCTGTTTTTCCGCAAGTTTTAAATTCTAATACTTACCCCTATAACTCACCCTTCTCAGAGTTTTCTATGTTTTTAAAAACAAGTCCATACAGATGCTCTTTTTGTAACTGGTTATACAGGAAGAAGTAAGTCCTTCACCATTAATAAATATTTGACCCAGAGGATACAGATGATTACTTCCTAAATTTTTGCATTTTGTAAAGGATCTTCCTTTTAAGCCAAAACGTATGTTGGTATATAAATCTTAAGAACTACTCAAGCTTCTACGAAGGTCCTTGTTTGAGAAGTTTTGCCAGTAGTTAGAGAGGCAAAATAACTATTCCAAACCAGAGTGTTCTCTGTGTACTTAACTCATATAAGTATATATATATTTTTCCTTTTAAGGAATATCAATTTTTACTATTTATTTAGTAGGCCTTTTTCTTAAGAGTATGTTATTACTCTTACTATTTTTCTGATTATTTCATCATTATGGCATATGGTCTATAGAACTATTGGATAAAATTAAAAACAGGGTCAGATGGAAGTCTAAAGATTTGGATCACAAAGACCCTTGTGACAGTTCTAGTATTCATAATCAGCAATCTAAATAATTTTAAGTGAGAGTGGAAAGGTAAGAATTAGTACATAATGTACTTAGTTGTCCAACAGCTGATACTTATTTTATTCCCTTACCATATCAAATGAGTCAGTGTGTACTTAAAAGTAACTTTGGCCAATATTCTAAAAGGAAGATATTTTGCAATGTTTTTTTAAGTTACTAATTTTCTTATATGTCAACTTTGCTTTAACTTTTATTTTTTGTAAGAGAATGTTCAGTGTCTTATGGCAATGAAAGTGTAACTCAGATTATCAAAGAACAAGTTACCCTCAATTGTAGATTCGTTTTTCTGAACTAGTAAGACAAATTTCTGTTACTAAATACGAATTATAGAAAATTCCAGTTAGCCCTTTAAATTCTAATTGTATACTAAAATAAGTATTTTTTAATAACATAGGAACATACATCTTTTGAAAAATGGCTATTAAAATAATCTTATAAAATTGTCGGACACAGTAATTATAGTATTATAAACTATGCACTTAATGCAGTACACTATCATCTCACTTTTCAATTTTTAGCAATCAAAGTAAGTATCACTCTCAAAATAGCTGTAAAACCCTTTAGGTCCTGAATTTGTACGTAACTATTTGGCAATGAAAACTCCAAATGCCTAAAAGATTTCTCAGAGACAAAGAGCTTGCTGCTGTTTAGACTATACTGGTTCACTTTCTTATCCTCAGGATTGAGATTTCTTTCTTTGGTCTTGTTTCTAATTAATTTGTAGACTGTTAATACTTTCACTCTGATAACACCTGTGATCAAAAATGTTGGTATACAATGAGGGAGGGCTTCATAACTGAGATAAACATAATGGAATCTGCAGGACTTATGTTTTATATTCAAATATAACCTTATTTGATAGTATACTAGCCTCCTGCAAAAGGGGATTTCCTTCACTCATAGGTTCCCCTAACTGCTTCTCCTCTTCTCCTTGGGCTGTTAGTCAATATGCTTGTGAACCTGTTCAGGTGCTGGATGACATGAAGTCTTGAAGATATTTAAATGAAGGTGTCTTGAAATTTGCAGGCACAAAGCACTAAAGTATGTCATCATATCAAATGAAGCTATGACCTTTAGAAGCAAAAAAGAAAATACAAATGTATTATGGTCTATCTTTTCTGAAGCAGCAGCTATTTTTCTCTTTCCCCCAAATCTCAAATCTTTAAAAAAAAAAAAAAAATTTGTTCACTGAAAATATTACATTTTAGAGTACATTCATTTATTTCACATTTGACCATCACTATAGTCCTCTGACTTAGCAACCCTATAGGACAGAGAAGAACTGCTCCACGGGGTTTCCAAGGGTGTAACCTTTAAGGAAGCAGACTGCCGCATCTTCCATGGAGCAGCTGGTGGGTTCGAACCACCAACCTTTCAGTTAGCAGCTAAGTGCTTAAGCACTGCACCACCACTAGGGTAGCTATGAGTTAGAATTGACTCTATGGCAGTGGGTTTTATAGTCCTTTGGAATACGCAGGGTATTTCACAATTACAGAAACTGTGGCTCAGAGACGTAAAAGAACTAGACTAAAATACCAAAGCTAGAAAGTAATAGAACCCAGGTCTTCTGACTCTGTAGTCTCTCAACTTTCTGCTGTGCAGTGAAGCCTCAAAATTTCTACTTACAGGGGCTATCAGTCATTATCTTATAATGAACTCATTCCATCAGATGTATTATTCCTTCAGATTAGCTGTAAGAAGGTAAAAGGCCTGGAAAAGACACCATAGTTGAGAGAAGGTATATACAAAATTGTATACAAAATTGAGGAACCACCATCAGTTGAAAACCAACCATAAAGATATCCCAACAAAATATAGTTCAGTAATACTTCATTTATCCAATACTGTGATGGAAGTGTTACCAATGATTTTTTTCCCTCAGATGGCTAAAGCTTCTCTCTTAAGCACCATAATTCTGTATTTTACAATCATTTTGAATAGAAATTAATATAGATATAAAACCCACATTCCCTTTCTTAAGCAGGATGTAATCAGTGAAAATTTTAACTTATTTGATAACTCAGTTATCACTGAAATACAAATTATGCCATATCGATAAAGATACTGCTTCTAGCACAAAATGGTTGCTTGCTTCTAGCACAAAATGGTCTCAGAAGTTTGTACTTGGTAATACTGTCTGTTCTGTTTCCTCAATATCAGTTGTCAGTTCTCAGTGCACTAATCCTATCTAATTTGCTAGCACTAACCCCATCTAAGGAGCTATGGTGGCACAGTAGTTAAGCTCTCTGTGGTTTGAACCCACGAGCCACATCATGGGAGAAAGATATTGCAATCCACTTCTGTAAAGATTACAGCCAAGAAAAACCTATGAGGCAGTTCTACTCTGTCACATGGAGTTGCTATGAGATGGAATCTATCTGATGGCACTCAACAACAACTCCGTCTAATTTGTCAGTTATCTGCTTAAAATCTGTAATTTTAACAAGCTGGTTTAAGTAAAAGTCAGACACTAATGAGTATTTACAGTCCTTTGACAGAGTGAAGTGAGTTTTGAGGTGGAGTTCCTGGGTGGCACAAATGGTTAATGTGCTCCACTGCTAACAAAAGGGTGGAGGTTTAACTCCACCCAGAGGTGCCTAAGAAGAAAGGCCTGATGATCTACTTCCAAAAAATCAGCCATTGAAAACCCTACGGAGCACAGTTTTACTCTGACACACGTGGATTCGCCTTTATCAAAATCAACTCAATGGCAAATTTTTAATATTTTTGAGGCACACAGTTGTGTCTTCAAGGATTTAAGTCGTTGGAAGCCTGACCTCCAGATATGTGGGCCATTTCTACGCACAATAAAATAATTCAAGCTTAAAAGAAGTAATTTTAAATATAATTTCAGAAATATTTACTGTATAGACTCTAGATATTGAGGCTACTGATATCTCACTAAAATGACCTTAAACATAGTAAATGACCTTAAACATAGTCTTATCTGACATCTGTTAAAAAATCTCAGCAGAAATGTTCTTACTTACCATTGCTATCCATAGGACAACATATTCATCTACAAAATTACTAAAGTACTGGTCTAAAAATAAAAGACCTGGCCCAATAAACACCGTGTCTTGAAGATACAGTTCACTTTTGGTCATGTGAGCTACCTATAAAAAAGTAAACAAAATCATTTCACTATTAAATATTTTAGCTTTTATTTTCAGGACTGAGAATTAATTTTAACTTCAATATTAAGACAGAAAAGGATAAAGAGACTATTTCACATTTCATATTAGAATACTGATTCTAAACCTTCTCAAATTCATGACTGGGTAGCCTATTAAAGCTTTCAATATTTAAATTCCTTCCTATCAGAAAGTTATAATTGATGATTACAGTTAAACTAATAATTAAAAAACTTACTGTATAGTTACAAGTCTGTCTCCCTGAATAGAACATTGACTTATATCACAGTTTCACTTGGAGCACAAATAGCTAACCATTTATAGTAATGACACCACAAAAGAAAACCTACCCATTGTATGAAATTGTTTCTAGCCTTGTATTTGAGGATCAAGTACATTATTTATACCATAAATCAAAAGAGTTCTTACCACCAATTTTTGTGCAACTTTAGCAAAGACACACCCAAACATTAGGGTATAAAGACAAGGATGTTTTTCAAACACATTAGTTGCAGACTTTTTGTAGATCATTATTGCCAGTATGATAATTAGTCCTATGTGGAGTCCAGGTGACAAGACACTAGTGCCCTAAAGGATAAAGCAGAAAATCAGCATCATATTTTGACATTGCATCTATTATATTAAACATTTTTTCAGTATCTATTTTGTGCTAAGAACTAGAGACCTAAAGTATATAGATCAGAGCTGTGCTTTTTAAACTCCCACAGAACCCTAGGGTTACACAGAGGTAATAAAGTGTCACAGATGTTTGATTCCAGTTTTACATATATACAAATGTTGTAAACTAGTAACCAGCTAAAAAATAATGTGACTAATTCTATACCAAGTTTTACGACACTGAAGACCATCAACATTTAAAGGCACCAACAGTGTTTTTATATAAGAATAAGTACTTATCTTCCTATGTTCAACTACCTTGAAGATGACAATAGGCTTTTTAAAAAATGTATCAATATATATTTGTTTAAAAAAAACTTGGTAGGAATGCTTTAGAAAACAAATATGAACAAATAGTAAAGTATAGCAAGAACCCATAACCTGTTGCCGTTGATTCTGACTCATAGCGACCTTAAAGGACACAGCAAAACTGCCCCATAGGGTTTCCAAGGAGGGTTTGTGGATTGCAACTGCTGACCTTTTGGTTAGCAGCTGTAGCTCTTAGCCACTATGCCACCAGGGCTCCAAAGTACAGCATAAGCAAGGTATAAAGAACACAAATACAAGGTGTACCCATTCAACTTAAGGTTAAAATTTTTACCTTTGAAAAAGATTAGTTCTTTAAGTATATTTCAGTGGAATTTCAATAAAATTTACTTAGTAATAAATTGCCCCATGTGTGAAACCACTGACCTTGGACAAAATACAGGAAAACAAATGACAAGTCTTAATTATGTACAGTAATGAAACAGTGGATAATTAAATGGAATGTTAGTCCAGCTGTTTTTGTTAGGTGCTTTTGAGTCTATTTCAACTCAGCAATCCCATGTGACACAGACTAGAACTGCCCTATAGGGTCTTCTAAGCTGTAATCTTTACGGGAGCAGATCGCCAAGTCTTTCTCCCAAGGAGCCACTGGGGAGGTTCGAACCACCAACCTTCCGGTTAGCAACCAAGCACTTCACTGTTGCGCTACCAGGCCTCCTTGCTTTTATATTGTTCCTAAAATAAATATTTAGTTCACTTCCCTATTCTTAAACTTTAGCATATTTTTAGTATCTCTTTATAGCTGATAAGGAAATTTGTCATAAAATTGGTACTGTATAATGATAAAATTAATGCCTTACTGCTATCGTGGATCCATTCTTGCCAACGCCACCATGGAGGATAACATGGAAATAATGTGAACAGGAAAATATTGCTCCACCCACTACTCCAAGAACCGGAAAGATCTTCCATTTTATTTCTAGAACAGGTATCTTTAGGAATAGAGGAAAGAAATCATTAAGAAAACAGAATTTCTATTCCTATTAAGTAGTAAAGAAACATTATCATTTGGCCCTGTACAATGAGCTGTCCTTTTTCTTGTAACTAAACCTTCAACTTCTGGAATGTAGGCTGAAGTGGTAACATTTCTTGAAATGGTTTTATTCATTAAGTGAAAAGTGAATCCAACAAATTAGGCTAAGTCTACTTACATAATTATGATAAAATATTTAATCTCATGAGAACTTCATTTGACTCAAAAGGAACATGAGAAAGGATAGATCATTTGAATTTAATAGCCTCAAAAAGGTGGAATCATGGAAAAGGCAGACACTATGATCTGCATTATAAATGTGAAAAATGTCACAATGTGTGTGCATGCAAAAATTGTGTGTAGGTAATATTCAGGATTAAATCGCTAGCAATATATTTACCTGTTGGTCAATTGCTGTTCAAGAAAACTTCCAAAGGCAGCAAAGGATTTAAAACAAAGTAACAATGAATTGCCAGAAGCTGTAGGCTACTGTCTTTTGAAATTAGACTTGTGAAATATTATACCAAAATTTGTGGAAACTACAGGTTAACAAATTTGTATTGAAAATAATAAAATTTTATTTAAAACAAGTATCCTCTGGTGAGAAAAAACAGGTGTGCTTTCTTCCTATGGTATTGCAAAAAAGTTGAAATTATTTTAAGATTAAATTTAATTCTTCCCCAGTGTTTACATCCTTATAACTAAATCAGGATTCCAAATTTAAGACAACCATATTTGACTTACTGATCAGACCTGCCTAACTGCTTCTAGGTCCACTTTCACCTTATGGTTACTAGCTGAGTAGCTACCAAAAAACACAAATATTCCTCTGATACATTGTACAGGCCTATTATAGCATATTCTTTTTCTATTTATTTTTACATGATGAGTAAGTATAGGAATGCCTCAGGGGAAATGTACCACTATATAAAAATATGCTCCAAGTCTACTTCTGAGCCTACTGAAATGAACTGCAACTGGTAATCCTAATACTAAATGCCACAGGGAAACCTCTTTTACTAGAGGTATATAGCTTAGTGATTAAAACCGTTTGGAATCAATCAGCTTAATTCTTAGCTCCAATATTTACTAGCTGTGTACCCTTGGACAAACCACTTAACCATTCTAAGCCTTAATTTCTTCATTTGTAAAACAGAGAATAATGATAGTATCTATCTCATAGGCTTGTTCTAAGGGTCAGATGAAACAGTAATGGTGAAATATTCGGTATATAATAAGGGTTGAATAAATATTAGTTGTTGGCTATTGATATCCTCTACTGTTATTCTCAATATTATGGGCATGAAGTTGATTCAGTTAACCAGTGTTGTGGACTTAAATTGTGGCAACAGAATAATTTTTTCATAAATTTTCTTCCTGTCCTATGACAGTGGCCTCCTAAGGACCACCTTTTTATCAAAATATTGAGGCTCCAAACCAAGCAGAAAACAGAAACATTCCTTAATATGGGAATCTTCACCTCATAGTAGTTTATGAAAGATGCAAAGTAGCAACTTTTCTTTCCTAATATTGAGGGACAAGTTTCAAATGTAAAATATCTTACTGGATTTATTTTTTTAAGTGTTTCATGAGACAAATTTTGGCCTGGAAAAGGTAGTTCAACTAGTGTATTTAATTTTGTATTAGGGAAATGTTTTCTTCTATGTGGTAATATGCATAGGGGAAAATGCCATAATAAGGTATATAGGATAATAGAATTAAAAAATGAAGGAAAAAGGTTAAGAAAGGAGATGAATATTAAATACAAGGATTTTTGAAGAAAATTAGCAATATTTTTTCTAAATATTTGTAAAGTACTTAGAAGAAATGTAAATGTAAATATTCAGATTTACCGTATAGTCCCACATTGTTGCTCCTCCAAATGTAGACAACACAAAGATGATTATTAAAGCTACCTGAATTTCAGTTACATCCACTCTAAAGAGGAAGGACATAGAATAAAGTGTCTGTAAATAAAATTCCTGAATATGAAGGTTAGTTAATTATCTATTAAATACTAAAGACATAGAAATCTCTATAGGCTGAGTTTATTTTTACTTTTAGTTCCATCATTATCATCTGACTACACTGTTAAATGAAAAAGGCTACAAAACAACATACACTCACATATAGGTAAATATTAGCGTATGAACAGGGAAAAAACTTGCATAGCATACATCAAATTGCTAATAAGTTATCACTGAGATTACAGAAGACTTACTTTCTACTTACATACTTCTGTAAGGTTTGAAATTCTGTATTTAAACAATCATATGTTACTCTTGTAATAAAAAAATTATAAAAACAACCATAGGACTTAACGTGAATTCTTAAACACTCCCAAGTCAATTTCACTTAAAAAGTAGGGAAAACTCCAACAGTCTTCGTTAAGTTATTGATCAGTCACTACAGTTTTTTGGTCTCCACAGACATCTCTCCCTTAATATATAAACATGCTTAAATTTCTAACAAAAAACCCACTAACCAACATTGGTCCCTCTAATCTGCAACCCCTGAAGCTACTGGCACCTCTCTTCCTCCTTTCATCCATAAACAAACTAACTGAAAAAGTCTATGTTTGTAATTTCCTTCTCTCTTTGTATTTCCTACTTAGCCTACTGTAGTCTGGCTTTTGGCCCCTTTATTCTGCTAAAATTGTTTAAGGTAAACAATGACTCTGAATTTGTCAAATCTAAGGGACACATTTCAGTAATTTTATCACTTTTCTGCAGTATTTAAAAATGCTGATCACTCCCAAAATGCTTTGCTACATTTTCATTTATTCCATGTTCTCTACTCGTTGTCCTACCTTTTGGAAGCTCTTCTCAGGCTCTTTCCTACACTGCTTCTTCCTCCATATCTTAAATGCTACTGCTTTCCAGAATTCCATCTTTTCTTCTTTTATATTCTCTGAACAATTTATACTTAAAACTATTATCTATATGCTAATGACCTTTATATTCATATCTCCAATCCACATTTCTTTTTCTAAGCTCCAGATCTTTTTCATCTGCCTACCTACTTTACAACTCTGTGTGGATGCCTCAGGAGTCTTTTAGATGCTAGAGGAATACTTATTACTCTGCAAATATAAGAAATGTAGGGATCAGATAATAAAACCAGATATAGAAAAAAAGATTTCCCAACTGAGTAGGGGTAGTTAGGAGAAAAAAGTGAACTGATAACCCACAAATAAAAGCAAATTATGAATAAAGACATCCAGTATTTGCAAGATCAGTGGCAGGCAAACCAAGGCCTCCAGGCTGCATGGGGAAATAATCAAGTTAGTTGAAAAAGGTTAACATAATGTGTGGTACTTTGTGGAGGGAAAGGGGAAATTTACTAACATTTACTGGGATTGTATTATATGTCTTATGAGCTAGAAATCATTCCTGTTTATTGGGGAGGGAAATATAAAATTTTCCATGCCTGTATTGGAATAGTGCTAGAGAAAAATGGCAGAGCCAACACTCTATTATATGTGTGACCCATTATCAGAGTTTTGCACTCTTATTTTTACAGTAACAATGGCAGGATTACATTAAGTAATCTACATTTTTCACAGGGTATTACTAGTGACCAGAAGCAACTAGGAAATCTGACAGGGATTACAGAACAAACTTTCTCTAATTGAAACTGAGTGACACATATGGGAATTGAACTAGGAACCCTGGTTTCACAATGAATCATTCATACTACAGATTTTAAATCAAACTCATGGCTGCACTCTCCCTCTATGCCTTTTAAGAATAAACTAAATAGATTATAATTCTTGGTCTGAGAAAAGAAAGCTGAGAGGATATGATAAAAATCTATAGAATTATGAAGGTTATGAGAAGAACAAGGATGGAATCACTCACCAAATTCCAAAATACTCTAATTATGAAGAGAGTTGAAGTTTGAAAGATATGTAAGACAAATAAAAGACTTCTCTAATAATTCATAAACTTAGGGAACTCATTAATGGGTCTAAGTTTTTAAAAAATGGATTTAAAAAGGGCTTTAAAAATGCAAGAAACATGGATATTAGGGATATAGTGTGGGTACATCCTAACTCCCCAGGCTGCTACCATCAAGGATAATCTACAATAAACAAAAGCCAAACCCATTACCATAGAGTCGATTCCGACTCATAGCGGCCCTATAGGAGAGAGTAAAACTGCCACATAGGGTTTCCAAGGAGCGGCTGGTGGATTGGAACTGCTGACCTTTTGGTTAGCAGATGAAAGCATTCAAAGTGTGGTTCAGGGTTTGTTAGCAGTCTGCAATGAGTTAAGTATAGATATTGAGAGTAAGCATTTAGAAATTTTATGGCAACGTGACTACGCAGTTTTCCGTCTGTTGAATCTAATAAAATATTGGGGACTTTATTTTTGTAAGTCTATTTTTTGTTTATTTTATTGCATGTTAATAGTCTATGCTGGACTGGAAAAAAACAAAAACAAAAAACTGATCCTTTAGCACAGTAGTTTGAGAAGCACTGGACTACAAAAGTCTACCTAAGAGACTAAACACCATGTTTGCTGCATTGTGGATCTAATACTGTGTGGAAATCCTCATATTTTTGAAAGGAAAATTAACACCACATCTAAATATTCACATGTAAATAGTGAAATACCACAAAATACAAGTTAACAATGGACTCGAGATAAAAACGCTTGGTTTAGATTTTAAAATTAAGCTTTAAAAGCAATGTTTGCTCTACTGAATTACATAAGACCCCTGGCTACATGGAACAAATATGCTATAAGTAAAATATGCCTTATCTCACATGACAAGCGTGTAAGTACAGGGACAGATTTTAACTATAGCCCTATAAATTTTCCCACTAACTGGGCCAAGAAAAACACCGACTAATGTGTCCCTGATAAGCTAAAAACAATCTTTAACAGTTGAAGATTATGGTTAAAAATAGTAAGGCTTCCAACCAGTTCTTCCCGGTTCAGTCATGGATGAGGAAGCGAAACCTGGAACAGACCCAAATTTTAATTTGGACAAACTGGAACCATAACTGGAACGGGAAAAATTACAGGTTGAATTCCCGTTAGAAACTTAATCTCCCTCTTACAAGACAAGGGCAGCGTACACGTTGCATAGCAACCAAGTCCCTTGCCCACTGAATTTGGCGCACAGTGGGAAGCACTGGTGCCCCACTCAAAGATGGCAGCCAATCGCACCACTTTCAATGTGTCTCTCTCCACAGTCCTGCCAGTAATCCAATCTCATGCAGCAGGCTCCTGAAGGGGCTCATAAAGCCTCTTCCGAGTCTCCCATTCCAGGGCTTCAACCCATAATTTTTCCCATTCTGTTTATATCAGATTGCCCAAATTTTGAAAATTTGGGTCTCTTCCAGTTTTGCTTCGCCAGCCATGGCTGAACCAGTTCGAACTGGTTCAAAGCCCTGAAAAATAGTTCCTAAAGTTTTGTGGATTAAATTATCTAATTCAAGGTAACAAATTCATATTTGTACTGAAATCTACGTATTTTCAAAAGATAAAACATAACAAAATACTCTCAAGTCAAATAGAACACTATTTCTATCCCTGTTCTATGGAGCAGTATTAGACAGTATTTTATATTCATAATTAAAATAGAACAGTATTTAAATAGTCACTCTCCTCCTGTCCTGCTTAATATTTCTTTATAATATTAGGAGAGGAAATCTGCCATGGGTCCTGAACGTCCCTGCACATTCTTGCTGGGTATGCCAAGAATGCAAGGTCCTGATCACTCTTTACCTGGGCCATTTATCAGGTTTGTGTTTGCAGTGAGTAACCTTGAAAGATGATATAACATTTCCCCCCAAACAAAGGGTAGGCTTGCTTCCACTTGCTGTAAAAGCAATAGATTCCTCAGTGTTCCTCTCCTGTAATGCAACTCACTGCATGTGCAGGTATCCAAGCAGGCCCACCAGCCTGGCCCCCATGGGACTTGGGGGACTTGGGGACCTAGCACAAACATGAAGTTCTGCCCACTGCATTTGCCGTGAGTAACGAAGTCATCCTCTGCCTCTGACCCAGGTGTTTGGTGTCTTCTTCCAGCACCCGTGAAACAGCAACAGGCTTGCTTGTTAGCCTGTAAGTAGAGTGAGATCCTAGACACTTTACAGTTCTTACACATAGCACTTACCACCATCTACCATATTATGCAGTACTTTACTTTTTAACTGTCTTCCATTTTAGAGTGTAAACTCTGTGGAGGTAGGGATTTTTGTTTGAAGTATATATATCGTATCAGTATTCAGTAAAATCACTCAAATTATTGTTGACCATCCATCCTCAAATTTATTCTAACTCTATTTCTTCTGTATACTTATCTTCCTATGAAATCAGTTACTATATGACACCTGTTTTTCTATTTTTAGTAAGTTACTTTTTAATATCACTCATGAGAAAGTAAACATACAGAAGAAATTGAATTAAAAACAGATGGCAGGATAATAACTTTATTGAGTACTTCTATGCTCGAGATTCTGTACTAAGTCCTTTACAACATACAATATTATTTAATCTTTACAATAACCCTTTGAGACAATTATGACAATTACAGCAAAACCTGTGAGAGCCAGAACTCAACAGGACGGCCTTGTTTTTCCAGGTCTCGCAAGTTTTCCACCTTTGAAAGGGTGCAATCTTAGCACTTTTCTATCACTCTCTATTAACAGAAAATATCTGAGTTTTCCTTCTCTGACAAATTTCTATCTTACACAGGTTCCAACTTTCACAGGTTGTACTGTATCCCCATTTTACAAGAAACTGAAGAAAATAAGGTTAAGTAACATATTTAAGGTCACACAATGGGTATGTTGGAGTCAGAATTTGATTCTATCCAGTCTGATTCCAGAGCCTGTGCTTTTAACTAATTAGGCTTAAAGCAGAATCAATATTGACTAACACATAAATGTAAAGGGCTCTGAAAACTGGAGAAAAATTAAGTAGCAGAAATACAGTAATGTAAGTAAAATCTTATGTAAAATCTTTAGCTCAACTAAGCAAATCCTCATTAGGCATATTTTTTCTACAGTCTTTTAGAAAAAAAGGAAACCATGTAAACAGGCTTAAACCATGAATTTATTCATAAAACAAATTTCTACAGTATATCTTGAGACTGTTCAGCTAGGTTTCATATATCTGTATTCTAATACTATGAATACTATAAAAGTTAAACCTCTAAAAAAACTGACAGACCAGGAAGCCCATCTGAGACACTGGCCCAGCGTGTGTAAGCATTTCCAGAGGCTTGGTTGATGTCCTACAATATAGATCCTTATTGTAGTGTTGTGGGGCGCTGGTGGCACAGTGGTTAAGAGCTTGGCTGCTGATAACCAAAAGGTCAGAAGTTCGAATCTGCCAGATGCTCCCTGGAAACCCTATGGGGCGGTTCTACTCTGTCCTATAGGGTCACTATGAGTTGGAATCAACTCAATGGCAACAAGTATTGTAGTTACACTGATAAGCTGAACCATTAATCTATCCTACTCAATCCTCCATGATATTTTCACTTTGGAAAAGTGAAAAATATACTGCTTAGGATATCTGCCATACAGAGCTAGTATTTTTAATGGCTGACCCCCTGGGGCACTGCAGGATCTTCACTCCCCTACTTGCTTGGTGTTCAACCACAACAGCCATTCCCCTAGTGTTCTCAGTACTTTTCTCATGCGTCTGCCTAGAATGCTTTCTTCCCAATCTGCCTGGCATATTCCTACTCAGGGTGACTCAGTTCTGAGCACATACTAGGCTCTCAATAAAAAGTAAATGAATGTAATATTTACAACTATGCCAGATGTGAACTAATTCATTTCAGATTTTTAATGATATTAGAAGCCAAAAAAGGTAAAATGTTAATCATTAAATAATAACAACAGCAACCAGGATACTGCAGTATTATATTACTCCAGTTTACTACAACAAGTTCAGCAAATTAAAATACATTAGACTTTGCAAACCTGCTTTTCCACTTTAGCATATCTTAATCTATAAATAGGGACAGATACTTAATTTTACATGGTGGCCTTGAACTTTTAGCTAGACTTTTTCATCCTTGGCTTCTAACCAATGTCAGGAATCAGCTAAACACATTTTTCATAAAAGCTTCCCTAAACTAATGCAGCCTACAATTACCTTCTCCTACTTAGGATTTCTTCAGTAACTACACAAACCTAAAGCAAGCCATTTTACACTTGGTTATGGACTGTATTAGCAATGTCATATAAGTTAATCTCATTTCTTTAATACCGGGTACCATACAGTTCCTAAAGGAGGAACTATATCTTGAATGTATAGTGTATCCTTCCCACAATATTAGCAGCAGTCGTTAACAGTGTTTGGCTTAGAGTCAAATAGACCTGAGTTTACTCCCAGCTCTACCACATATTAACTGTATAAGAAAGTAACCAAAACTCTCAGCATCATTTGTACCCTTACAGAGTTAATGTGAGGAATAAATGAGATAATACATATAAAGCACTGAGCACGGTGCCTGAAACACGCAAGTTCTCAATAGGTGGTAGCTGCATTATTCCATAATTTAGAAAATGTGAAAAATGTGAAATGTGAAAAATTGGCTAAAGCCTTCTCTGTGCTAAACTATCC
Organism: Trichechus manatus latirostris; assembly: GCF_000243295.1. NCBI lineage: Eukaryota > Metazoa > Chordata > Mammalia > Sirenia > Trichechidae > Trichechus > Trichechus manatus. The sequence goes on along the minus strand of NW_004443963.1, from coordinate 2,352,751 downwards.
CTAGTTTTGAGCTTCTCCTGCAGAGCTAGTATTTCTCCTATGTACCAAGCCATAGCTGAGAATGAGCAAATGGCAGAAAGTTCTTAAAGAATCAGGCAGAGAGGGAGCTATAGGAGAAACAGGAATACAGAATAGTGTTCCTGCTTTGTACCAGGGCCTCGAACCCCTGCTGAGAATTTGCTTTTCTAACAAATTTCCAGGAGATGCTAATGCTGCTGGTTAGGGACCAATTCTGAGAACCATTAGTAGAGCAGTGGTTCTCAAACATTTTCATACAGAAGAGTAACTTGGGGATCTTGTTAAATGTTGATTCTAATTCAGTATATCTGGGGTGAAATGGGAGCCCTGGTGGCACAGTAGTTAAGTGTTCGGCTGCTAACCTAAAGGTCAGTGGTTCAAACGCACCAGCTGCTCTGTGGGAAAAAAGACCTGGCTAGTGATCTACTCCCATGAAGATTACAGCCTAGGAAACCCTATGGGGCAGTTCTACTATGTCATATAGGATTGTTGTGAGTTGGAATCAGCTCAACAGCACACAACAATCTGAGAAAGAGGCACCAGAGACATATATATCATCTACTGTTTAGCTCTAGCATTTACAAGGTGCTTTCACATTATATCAATTTTCTACCGTAGCTGAGAGTTATCACGATTACCTACGGTTGGAACAGCTGTCAAAGGGATCCCCTTTTTGAGCACATGAAGATTTGCCCAAAAAAGGACCTTTAGATGCCATATCACATTATTTTATTAAACAAGTCAAGTGCTGCTTAATTAAGTACTGCATACTCTTTTTCTATATAATTCAGGTCCACTGTTTTTCTCATGACTATTGTAAGCCTAGGCTAGTGAGTAAGCTGCAGATAGGAAAATACATTTTTTTTATCAAATTATAACATTTAGAATATCTAAAAGATTTAAATGTAGCATTTATGAATATTACGATAAAAGGTAATTTAAGTGACTCATTTCAGCTGTGTCTCCCTTTTATGAATAACTGAAGTATAACAGACTGTGAAAATAAATTCAATTACATTTTTAAAATTACAACTCAAAAAAGCATACTTACTTGCCAAATCGCAACACGCCTGAAACATAAGTCTGCCAGTGAGCACAGTAAAACATGAACATTCCAATAAATGAGCAGAAAAACAACCAATCAGGATGGGTTCCTAAGCGAACAGCAATTGAAGCTCCAACTGCCATAAATACTGAAAGAAACAAGGTTTAAGACCTATTAAGAATTAAAAAACATTAATGATACTTTCACAATGTACTGTTTAGAAATAGAGCTTTAAAGGATATAATCATGGCATTAATATAATGGACACTTTAGAAAGTAATTCTTGAATATACTTTTTAAACATGCTGTGCAAAATTGTTCCCAAATGTACACCTGTCCAAAAAACTAGCCATTCAAACATCTCAGTTGGTTTTAGTTTTTAAGCTAGCTGTACAACAAAAACTACAGCACAAACTCCACTAATTTACCTGTGGAAAGAGAGTCACAACCATGGTCAAAGAGTTCGCCTAAAGGAGAACAAGAATTTGTTCTTCTGGCTTGTTTCCCGTCAATAGCATCCAGTGACTGATAGATAAAGAGTCCCAGGGCACATAAAAGGTATGTCCAGTATGGTGCCTAAAAATAAATGTAGACAATGAAGACTGTTAAGTGCTAACAAACAGCTTCTGTTTGAAAATAGCTAAACCTCAGAACGAATTAACACATTTTCTTGTTTTCACACTTTGTATCACCCCAGTATGCTATAAAGTACATTCATACTCCTCATTCTACAGGTGAGAATTAAACCGAGAGATCAAATGAATTGCTCAAAGTAATCTAGCCAGAGGATCACACAAGTTTATATTGAGAGAAGCACAGGGTTAAAATAGCTGAGCAAGGAATAGGACCCTGATCTTGATTCCTACTCCATGGCTCTCTTGATCTAACACTATTCAGATGATACTAGATATGAAATTATTCAGTGAGTCTTTGCTAAGAAAAAAGGACTTTAAAGAGAAACTGTAGACCCTGATTCCCATTCATGATGGGAGTACCAGGTCCAGATTTACTCTCCCATCCAAGAATGACAGTGATAATGGAATTAGCAGACAAGGACATTAAAACAGCTATTAAAAATATGCTCTGTATATTCAAGAAGGTAGAGGAAAACATGAAAATTATAAGAAGAGAAATGGAAGAAAAGACTCAAATGAAACCTCTAGAAATGAAAAATACAATATCTGAAATGTAAAATATACTGGATGAAAACAACAGTATATTAGACACCTTAGAAGAAAAGATCAGGGAAGTCGTAAACTAACAATGGAAACTATTCAAAATGACACACAGAAAGAAAAAGGACTAAAAATAATTGAATAGGGCATACAACAGAAAGCAGTCTAACATACGTAACTGGAGATAAGAGAGCAGGACATGAAAAATAAAAGAATAATGGCTAAAAAATACTCCACATTTGATGAAAACTATAAACCAGATATCCATGAAGCTCAACAAAGCCCAAGTAGAATAAACGTTTAAAAAATAAAAATAAAAAACCCACTGTTATGGATTAAATTGTGCCCCCCTAAAATATGTGTTATAAATCCTAACCTCTATGCTTATAGGTATAATCCCATTTGGGAATAAGCTGTCTTTGTTATGTTAATGAGACAGGATTAGTGTGGGGTGTGTCTTAAGTCAATCTCTTTGGAGATATAAAAGAGATTAAACAAGCAAAGGAAAGAAGCAGAGATGCGGGAAGAGAGACACCAAGCCACACGAAGATCACTCAGGAGCAGAAGCTCAGAAGGGACAAGGATCTTTCCGCAGAAATACACAGACAGAAAGCCTTCCCCTAGAGCTGGCACCCTGAATTTGAACTTCTAGTCTCCTAACTGTGACAAAATAAATTTCTTTGTTAAAGCCAGCCACTTGTGGTATTTGTTGTAGCAGCACTATAAGACACTCACCAAGATACATCATAATTAAATTGCTAGAAACAAATGATAGAGAAATTCTTAAAATAAGAGGGAAAAAAAAACACATACAGAAGCACAAAGATAATAAAGACATCAGACTTCTTATTAGAAACTACTACGCAAGCCAAAAAATAATCAGGTAAAAGCCAAATAAAGACTTCAGACAAACAAAAGTGCAAACAATTCATCGCCAGAGGGTTTGCTCTGTAAGAAATGTTAACTGAAGTTCTAGACAGAAGAAAAATCACATCAGATGGAAATCTGGATCAATACAATGGAATGAAGTGTGCTGGAAATGGTAAATATGTGGGTAAATACAGCGACAATTTTTCTCTTTTTAAAAACTCTTTGAGAGATAATTAACGAGCTGGGGCCAAGATGGCAGAGCAGTCAGACATTTCCAGTGGTCCCTCTTACAACAAAGACCTGAAAAAACAAGTCAATCAATTATATATGACAATCTAGAAGCCCTGAACATCAAAGGCAAAGTTGAGAATCGGACTGAGAAGCAGGAGGAAGGAGACAGTTCAGAAGCAGCGAGGAGTTGCCAGACCTGACCAGGCGGGAGCCAGCATCCTGCAGACCAGGTCAGCTGGCATGCAGAATGAGGCAAGCAGTGGTGCTTGGGATGCATTTTCCATGCTGGGAGAGACTGAGTGGCAGAGAGTCTGCTCAGGCCTCCAGAGCCAGTGAAAAGTGGTGCTCAATCAGCAAAAGATAAGTACGTGTGTTTAACCTACCACGCGGATCAAAAAACACCCCATTTGGCAAGAATCTCTCTCCAATTTACCTGCTCCCTCCCTGCTCTGCACTGGGTCCCAGGCCAGCTTCAGCGATTGCCGGGTCCCCTGGGACAGAAGTAGGACCCGTCATGTGCCCTGAGCCATTCTCCCAGCCTTGGAGAGGGAACAAATTAACAAACAGGAAAAAAAAATCTGTCAGCTCCCCTAAGCTAGAAACTCAGGGCAGGCACAGCTCCTTTACCTCGGCACAGGCATAAGGGGTCCATGGACTTTGAATGCCTTTCACCCCTGCATACACCTGTGTGGGGCCATTTCAACAGCATAGGCCTTCATTAGCATAGTACAATAAGGTATATACCTGTCTTAGTCATCTAGCGCTGCTATAACAGAAATACCACAAGTGGATGGTTTTAACAAAGAGAAATTTATTTCTTTACAATCAAGTAGGCTAAAAGTCCAAATTCAGGGTGTCAGCTCCAGGGGAAGTCTTTCTCTCTCTGTCGGCCTTCTCATCAGTGTTCCCCCGGACTAGGAGCTTCTCGGCGCAGGGACCCCTGTCCAAAGGACGTGCTCTGCTCCCGGCACTGCTTTCTTGATGGTATGAGGTTCCCCTGTTTCACTGCTCACTTCTGTCTTTTGTATCTCAAGACATTGCCTCAGGATACAGTCCAATCTTGTAGACTGAGTCCTGCCTTACTAACACAACTGCCGCCCATCCTTCCTTATTAACATCATAGAGGCCGATTTACAACTTATAGGAAAACCACACAATACCAGGAATCATGGCCCAGCCAAAGTGATACACACATTTTTTGGGGGACATAATTCAATCATGACATTCCACCCTTTGGCCCCCCAAAAATCACATCCTTGCAACATGGAAAACATATTCACTCCATCATATCACAGCCAAAGTCTTAACTCTAAGTCCAAAATCCAAAAATTCCTCTTCATCTGTAAAATCTAGAATGTAAGTTATCTGCTTCCAAAGGTACAATGGCAGAACAGGCATAAGCTAGACATTTCCATTACAAATGGGAGAAACTAGAGGAAAAGAAGTGATAACAGGCACCTAGCAAGTCAGCAGAACACATTACATTAGCCTTCAAGGTTTGAAAATAATCTTCTGTTCTCTGAGACAATTTACACAATGGCCCTGCCCTCCAGACTCTAGGTATTGGCACATTCTCCGGATTCTGAGTGGAGGCCTCTCAGCCCTGGGCTTCAGCTCTGCCTTCCAGGCCCACTGGGACAGCAACTCTGCTCCCTTGGCTTCAGGTGCACCATTCTCCTAGTCCATCGGAGTGACAACTCCACCCTTAGAAACACGAGAGGCCATGGCTCCACCCTTTGAAACCCCTGAGGTCATGGCCATACCTTTTGAGACTGAAGCAACTCGGCTTCTTGTGTCCCCTGTCTCTTCAGCTTCTGCTTCCTATGGCCTCTCGGCCCTCAGGCCTCACGCCCGCATTTGCCCTGCTGGGGCAAGCGTTCCAAAGCTCAGTAGCTCCACCGGTAAGTGCCCGGAGGCACCCCACTCTGCCAGGAAGCCTCCCGCGCATAGGAACTCAGCTCTCTCGCTCCGTGGGTGGCTCCAGCGCCGTCTTTCACCGGTCTCCTGGTTCTGCTGCTGTTGGTTCTCTGCTGCTGCTGCTTCTCTGCTGCTGCTGGTCCTCTGTCACTGCCGCGCGTCTATCCATTCACAGTTTTAAAACCGCTTCCACATTTTAGGTATCTGTTAGAGCAGCACCGCGCTCTCGGTACCAAATTCTGTCCTAGTCATCTAGTGCTGCTATAACAGAAATACCAAAAGTGGATGGTTTCAATGAAGAAAAGTTTATTTCCTCACAGTCAAAGTAGGCTAAAAGTCCAAATTCAGGGTGTCAGCTCCAGTGGAAGTCTTTCTCTGTCGGCCTTCTCATCAGTGTTCCCCCGGACTAGGAGCTTCTCGGCGCAGGGACCCCGTGCAAAGGACGTGCTCTGTTCCCAGCACTGCTTTCTTGATGGTATGAGGTTCCCCTGTCTCACTGCTGACTTCTGTCTTTTGTATCTCAAGACATTGCCTCAGGATACAGTCCAATCTTGTAGACTGAGTCCTGCCTTACTAACACAACTGCTGCCCATCCTCCCTCATTAACATCACAGAGGCAGGATTTACAACTTATAGTAAAACCACACAATACCAGGAATCATGGCCCAGCCAAATTGATACACACATTTTTCAGGCGACTTAATTCAATCCATGACAATACCTGAAGCCTAACTTCACTGTATCAGCTGCATATAGATGGAGTGGCAGATCTGTGATGACTGATACCGCTCTGCCCATTAAGCAGGGTCCTCACAAACCCACGTCAGGGGCCAGAGGATTGGTGGCTCCACCTGCGCCACCTAGCCACCTGTGACAGGGGTCCAAGAATAAGTGGTGCCTCCCAGACATTACAGCCAATAGCACTGGGTGCCCATATTCTGGCTGAAAAACCCACCCACCTACGCACTCTAGGGAACACAGACACACTTTCCTCCCATACATGTGGGGGCAGCCGTCAGCCCCCTGCCTTGCTCAGCATGTGACCCCCCCCCACACTGCAGCCAGATACCTGTACCTACTCCAATCACACCTGCCCATCTAGGATTGTAGGTGAGAGCCTCCATCACACACTTGATGACAGACTATCTGGACACCAGAGCTGAACCCATACAAGAAAAGTAAACAGACTCGTGGGCTCACATACCTAGTAACAGATCTAACCCCCTGGTGACAGGACGTTAGAGCTTCAAAGACACCAATAATCAAACTAGCTCACACAAGCAGCCTATTGGGCATATCAAAACAAAACAAGAAGCTAGGACACAGTAAGCAAACATAAAATAAATAAATATAATAACTTATTGATGGCTTGGAGACAAGAGTCAATATCAAATCACATAAAGAGGCAGACCATGATGGCTTCCACAAGCTCCCAAAACAAACAATCAAGAAATTTTATGGAGGAAGTGAAATTCTTGGAATTACTGGAAGCAGAATACAAAAGATTAATATACAGAATTCTTCAAGACATCAGGAAGGAGATCATGCAAAACGCAGAACAAGCCAAGGAAAACACAGACAAAGCAACAGAGGAACTTAAGAGGATTAGAGAAGAGCACAATGACAATTTAACAGGCTGCAAGAATCCATAGAGAGACAGCGAATAGAAATCCAGAAGATTAACAATAAAATTTCAGAATCAGACAACGCAATAGTAAGTCATAGGAGAAGAATCGAGGCAGTGGAAGCACAATTAGTGAGACTGAGGATAAAGCACTTGACACCAACTTATTTGAGGAAAAATCAGATAAAAGAATTTAAAAAAATGAAGAAACCTTAAGAATTATGTGAGACTCTATCAACAGGAATAACCTATGAGTGATTGGAGTACCAAAACGGGGGATAACAGAAAATACAGAGAGAATTGTTGAAGACTTGTTGGCAGAAAACTTCCCTGATATCATGAAAGATGACAAGATATCTATCTAAGATGCTCATCGAACCCCACATAAGGTAGATCCCAAAAGAAAGTCACCAAGACATATTATAACCAAACTTGCCAAAACCAAAGATAAAGAGAGAATTTTAAGAGTGGCTAGTGATAAATGAAAAGTCATCTACAAAGGAGAGTCAATAAGAATAAGCTCGGACTACTCAGCAGAAACCACGCAGGCAAGAAGGCAATGGGATGACGTATATAAAGCCTTGATGGAAAAAAATTACCAGCCAAGAATTATATACCCAGCAAAACTGTCTCTCAAATATGATGGGTGAAATTAGGGCATTTCCAGGTAAACATAACTTTAGGGAATTTGTAAAAACCAAAACAAAATTACAAGAAATACTAAAGGGAGTCCTCTGGTTAGAAAATCAATAACATCAGAGAACAACCCAAGACTAGAACACACGAGAGAGCAACCAGATATAAACCCAGATAGGGAAGTCACAAAAATAAATCAAGGCTAAAACACAGAAAATAGGGAAACAGAGACCTGAATATGTAAAAGATGACAACGTTAAAACAAAATAAATGGACTAAAAACTACAGTCATAGATCGTTCATATGGAGAGGAAGTCAAGGTGATATAAAGAAATAAAAGATTAGTTTAAATTTAGAAAAACGGGTAAATATTAAGGTAACCACAAAGGAAACTAACAATACTACATATCAAAATAAAAAACAAGAAAAACATAAAGACTTAGCAAATACAAAATCAACAATGATGAAAAGAAAATAAAGAAAAACGACTCAGCACAGAAAATTATGTGGAACAAAGAAACTGTCAACACACCAAAAAAAGACATCAAAATGACAGCACTAAATGCACACCTATCAATAATTATGCTGAATGTAAATGGACTAAATGCACCAATGAAGAGACTAACAGTAGCAAAATGGATTAAAAAAAAAACATGATCTGTCTGTATGCTGCCTACAAGAGACACACCTTAGACTTAAAGACACAAACTAAAATTCAAAGGATGGAAAAAATATAGCAAGCAAACAACACTCAAAAAAGAGCAGGAGTGGCAATATTAATCTCTGACAAAACGGACTTTAAAGTAAAATCCACTACAAAGGATAAGGAAGGACATCAGGAGGACATAACCATAATAAATACTTACGCACTCAACAAAATACATAAACTCTAACAGCACTGAAAAGAGAGATAGACAGCTCCACAATAATAGCCACTTCAACACACCACTTTTGGTGAAGGACAGAACACCAGAAAGAAGTTCAACAAAGACATGGAAGATTTAAATGCCACAATCAACCAACTTGATCTCACAGACATATACAGAACACTCCACCCAACAGCAGCCAAGTATACTTTCTTTTCCAATACACATGAAACATTCTGCAGAATAGACCACATATTAGGCCATCAAGCAAGCCTTAACAAAATCCAAAGCATCTAAATATTACAAAGCATCTTTTCTGACCATAAAGCCACAAAAGTGGAAATGAATAACAGAAAAACCAAGGAAAAAAAATCAAACACATGGGAACCGAACAACTCCTTGCTCAAAAACTACGCAGTTACAGAAGAAATTAAGGATGGAATAAAGAAATTCACAGAATCAAATGAGAATGAAAACTCATCCTACCAGAACCTCTGGGACACAGCAAAAGCAGTGCTCAGAGGTCAATTTATAGCAATAAATGCATCCAAAAAGAAGAAAGGGCCAAAATCAAAACATTAACCCTACAACTCAAATAAATAGAAAGAGAGCAGCAAAAGAAGCCCTTGGGCACCAGAAGAAACCAAATAATAAAAATCAGAACAGAATTAAATGAAATAGAGAACAGAAAAACAATTGAAAGAGTTAACAAGACCAAAAGGTGGTTCTTTGAAAAGATCAACAAAATCAATAAACCACTGGCCAACCTGAAAAAAGAAAAACAATAGAGGAAGCAAATAACCCAAATAAGAAATAAGATGGGTGCTATCACAACAGACCCAACTGTAATTAAAAGAATCATCACAGAATACTATGAAAAATTGTGCTCTAACAAATTTGAAAACGTAAAGGAAATGGACAAATTTCTAGAAACACACTACCTACCTAAACTAACACAAACAGAGGTAGAACAACTAAATAAACCCATAACAAAAGAAGAGATTGAAAAGGTAATTTAAACCCCCCCCCCAAAAAAAAAGCCCTGGCCCGTACGATTTCACTGGAGAATTCTACCAAACTTTCAGAGAAGAGTTAAAACCACCTACTACTAAATGTATTTCAGAGCATAGAAAAGGACGGAATACTTCCAAACTCATTCTAAGAAGCCAGCATAACGCTGATACCAAAACCGGGTAAAGACACCACCAAAAAAGAAAATTGCAGACCAATATCCCTCATGAACATTGACACAAAAATCCTCAACAAAATTTTAGCCAATAGAATTCAGCAACATATCAAAAAAATAATTCACCACGATCAAGTGGGATTTATACTAGGTATGCAGGGATGGTTCAACATTAGTAAAAGAAACAACATAATCCATCACATAAATGAAACAAAAGACCAGAACCACATGATCCTATCAATTGATGCAGAAAAGGCATTTGATGAAGTCCAACAACCATTCATGATAAAAACTCTCAGCAAAACAGGAATAGAAGAAAATTTTCTCAGCATAATAAAGGGCATTTATACAAAGCCAACAGCCAATATCATCCCAAATGGAGAGAATCTGAAAGCATTCCCCTTGAGAACAGGAACCAGACAGGGATGCCCTTTATCCCTACTCCTATTCAACACTGTGCTGGAGGTCCTAGCTTTAGCAATTAGACTAGAAAAAGAAATAAAGGGCATCCAAATTGGTAGGGAAGAAGTCGAAGTATCTCTATTTGCAGATGATATGATCTTATACACAGAAAACCCCAAAGAATCCATGAGAAAACTACTAGAGCTAATAGAAGACTTCAGCACAGTATCAAGATACAAGATAAACATACAAAAATCAGTTGGATTCCTCTACACCAACAAAGAGAACTTCGAAGAGGAAATCATCAGATCAGTACCATTTACACTAGCCCCCAAGAGGATAAAATACTTAGGAATAAATCTAACCAGAGATGTAAAAGACTTATACAAAGAAAACTACAAGATACTATTGCAAGAAACTAAGGGAGACTTAACACAGGTGGAAAAACATACCTTGCTCATGGATAGGTAGACTCAACATTGTGAAAATGACAATTCTACCCAAAGCAATTTACAAATACAATGCAATCTCAACCCAAATACCAACAACATTCTTTAAAGAGATGGAAAAACTAATCATTAACTTTATATAGAAAGAGAAGAAGCCCCAAATAAGTAAAGCACTATTGAAGAAGACTAATAAAGTAGGAGGACTCACATTACCTGACCTCAGAACCTACTATACAGCTACAGTAGCAAAACAGCCTGGTACTGGTACAATGACAGATTCATTGACCAATGGAACAGGATTGAGAAACCATATGTAAATCCATCCACCTACAGTCTCCTGATCTTTGACAAGGGCCCAAAGTCCATCAAATGGGGAAAAGACAGTCTTTTTAACAAATGGTGCTGGAAAAACTGGATGTCCGTCTGCCAAAAAAATGAAACAGGACCCAAACCTCACACTATATACAAAAACTAATAGACCTAAATATAAAGACCTAATATATAAAGCCAAAAACTATAAAGTTCATAGAAGAAAAAATAGGGTCAACGCTAGAGGCCCTAATACATGGCATTAACGGGATACAAGCCATAACCAACAACACACAAACTCCAGAAGATAAGCTAGACAACTGGGATCTTCTAAAAATTAAACACTTATGCTCATCAAAAGACTTCATCAAAAGAGTAAAAAGAGAACCTACAGACTGGGAAAAAAATTTTGGACATTACAAATCAGACAAAGGTCTAATCTCTAAAATCTACAGGAAAATCCAACACCTCTACAACAAAAAGACAAATAATCCAATTAAAAACTGGGCAAAGGAAATGAAGACACTTCACCAAAGAAGACATT
>NW_004443963.1:2324928-2339562 GCF_000243295.1 Trichechus manatus latirostris | reverse complement strand
ACCCCAGGGAAACTCCCTTTACATTGGATCAGGGATGTGACCTGGGTAAAGGTGGTATTACAATCCCACCCTAATCCTCTTTTAACATAAAATTACAATCACAAAATGGAGGCCAACCACACAATTCTGGGAATCATGGCCCAGCCAAATTGATACACACATTTTTGGGGGGACATAATTCAAACCATGACATCTGCCATTAACAAATTCAGTTACACCACTGAGAAAGTGCTGTTCCCTTTCTAAAACTCTTCTTATGCAATTCAGCCAAGCACTGAAATTCCACCTCCTTTGAGGACTGCCTGATACGCCTCTTTCTTCACTAAGCTTCACCTAGGGAGAATTCAAAGGACACCAACATACTTCTCTCTAGTCACTATATTCCAAACTTTACTACCTAAAAAATATACCTTCTACAAATATTTGTTTTTCAGGATTAAAGCAGCCTTTGCGAACATACAGGTTTTCTGTTGTACCAAGCATGCTCATAGATCACTGGTATCTCAAGCAACAAATATAAGAAATGCTAACAGTGGTATTCATGGCTTTATAACAACTCACTATTTTGATGGTATAGTTTCCTTGGTTTTAAATGATTTCACAGGTGGCAGTAACAAGTTAAAAATGCAAAGCTCTGAAATCACCTTCCTTAGATAAAGACGACCTGATTTCACCAAGGGAAGGGATGCTGCATTGTTTCAGAAACGTGGTCTGCCATTTCTTCAGATAACAGTCACTAATTTTTTTTATAATTTATTTTACTTTTATTGTTGTTGAGAATATACACAGAACATACGGCAATTCAACAGTTTCTACATGTACAATTCAGTGACACTGATTACATTCTTCAAGTTTTACAATCATTCTCACCCTCCTTTTCTGAGTTGTTCCTCTCCCATTAACATAAACTCACTGCCCCCAAAGTTTCCTTACCTAATCTTTTGAGTTGCTGTTGTCATTCTGATCCTATACAGATATGTTACTGTAAAAAAAAATTAGCATAGTGCACTTACAAAAATACCTCCCGGAGGGAGGATGTGGTAGGCAGACAAATGTGTGTGCGTTATTTGCATAAAAATATGATAGATCTTAAAAGAATATAATGTTCAAGGTAGATATTCTTTACTAGATAAGCTAAACTATTGTTTGGTTTTAAGATGACTTCAGGGGATATTTTTGGTTTAAGGTTTAAAGATTATCTCAGGGCAGTAATTTCAGGGGTTTCTCCAATCCATGGCTCCAGAAAGTCTGGATTCCATGATAAATTTGTAATTCTGTTCTACATTTCCTCCCCCTTTTGATGAGGATTCTTAACAGTCATTAATTTTTTAAGATCTTCAATTTATAATTAAAAGGAATAGAAACAAGTAGAAAATTCTTATGGAATCAAGGCTTTCTACCTCAAACTCTTATATATATGGAAATTTGTATCTTCATAATCATATAAAAGTACAAGATGCTATTCCTTATAAGATTAAAGGAAACTAAATTACTGTATCAATTTAGCTAACAGCTGAAAACTGAATCATGATAATACTCTATTTTATTCCTCTTAAAGTGCTAAGTCCCTTCTTTTGCCTGTAAACAATGCTTCAATAATAATAATAATCACCTTCATCTACTTCTGAAAAATCAGCCACTGAAAACCCTATGGAGCACAGTCCTACTCTGACACACATGTGGTTACCATGAGTTGGAATCGGCTTGATGGCAACTGGTACTTCATAAAAATAAATGATAAATGAGAATTTAGAAAAGACCTGTGTTTTTTCAACATATAAGAATATGATATACTACTTCTACCCTCCATTGTAAAATTTAAAATTTTTTTTTCCAAAAATAGGTTTTACTTTACTTTAAAAATTTTCCTCTTCCTTCATTCTGAATTGCAGGAAGGGCCCTTAAAGGAAATATGATGGAAATATTTCTTCTACTTGGTCAAAATAAACTAAAAGGTATTTTAACATTCAAATATAACTAGGTGAAAACCAGTTCTATTTAACATGAAAGCCAGCAGAGATAGCTGGTTTAATTGTTACCAGGCTCCCATGAAGAAAGAAACCTCAGAAGTAGCCAGATACTAGTCTCTCAGGGTCAAGAAGAAAAGTAGACTAGAGTTCCTTGATCAGAACTAACACATTTAGAAAGTGACAAGAAAGGTCCCAAGCTAGTTTCAATTATAAGCATTAACTGATCACCAAGGAGCATGCACTATTCTAGGTTCTGGGAAAGCATTAAAGAGAAGGCCCGTTCACTGGGTTACCAGCACTCTGTCCTCTGTGGTGTCTGGGGTGGGGCACCTTCCAGCCTGTTGCACAGTGCAGACAAGTAGGAACCCTTTAAAGTAAGAAAAACAGGAAGTATCATAGAGATAGGCTTGGTTTCACTTTCTGGGGGAATGAACCTCTCTGTAGAACTTCAGCCATAACACGAATCCCTTATTGCTCAAATAAATGGACTTTGTAAGGGCATATGAACAGTCTCTTTCAATACACAGTGTAAGTTATTTTAAAGAGAGAGACACGTGACTCATGAATTTAGTCACTCAAGTGGTTGGTCAGCCAGGAGGGAGGATGTTAGTGGGTCACATGGCCTTCCACAGCAGAAGACACAGAGCATGCAAACTTAGTAGGGAAGAAGTAAGTACCGAGTGGGAATACCCTGGTGATTGTCCAGGGCAGAGGGTGGGACTGGGGAGAAAGAGCACCAACATTATCCTGCTACAAGAGAGAGTCACTGCTGGGGAGAACAAGAAGACAAGAAAGAGAAATTACAGTAGAAATGAAAACTGAGTTTCTAAGAAAAAGGACCACAAAGCCTTGGTAATGGAATAATTGTATGCTACCAATCTTTGTCACTAAACTAGTGTCCCTGATTGCATATGGTACCAACCAACTAGACAAGTTATAGAACTGGAGTCCCAAATAGGAGCTTCCAGGTGCTTGTAAGTAGTAAGATGTATCTAAGACTGAAATGCAGAAAAAATACATTGTTTTCTGTTTTTAAAATCTGCTGTACATACCATAGTAGCTAAATGGGTGATTAAACTAAATATTTCCGATTCGATGGCACCTAACAACAAATGTTTCCTGTGACAAAAACTCATTGCCGTTGAGTCTAGGACAGAGCAGAATTGCTCCATAGGGTTTCCAAGGCTGTGTAATCTCTATAGACGCAGACTGCCACATCCTTCTCCCACAGAGCAGCTGGTGGGTTCGAACTGCTCACCTTTCGGTCAGCAGCTGAGCACTTAACCACTGTGCCACCAGGTCTCCTTTATCAGGTAACAGGGTACAGCAATGTTTTCCAAAGTGAAGAATACACACCATGGGTTTTTCTTGCAGAGGGATTAGGAGTGTGGACTGTGGAACTATTCTACCTGCATCAGATTCCAGCTCTACCACTGACTAGCTGGTTTAGACCAGCTACTCAATCTTTCAATGCCTCAGTCTCTCCACTTGAAAAATGAGAATAATCACTGTACCTACCTCATTGGTTCACTGTGAGAATTAAATGAATTATTATATGTACAGTGCCTGGAAAGGTTTCCTGCATATGGAAGAGGTTCAGCAAATATTGTTAATACTAACGCTATATCAGATAATTCTAAGAAATTTCTGGGTAAACTTTTTATTTTAATATTTATGTATATATTTAAGAAAAAATAGCTAGCATATCCAATCTATGATTTTATAGATATTAAAGTTTAGGATAGGTCCCTGCCTGATACAATCGGTTTGCATCCAACTATTAACCTAAAGGTTGGTGATCTGAACCCACCCAGCGGCACCAAGGAAGAAAGGCCTGGCGATCTGCTTCTGTAAAGATTACAGCCAAGAAAACCCTATGGAACACTTCTGTTCTGTAACATCTGGGGTCGCTATGAATCAGAATCAACTCAATGGCAATGGATTTGAATATTTTTTGTTTTATTTTATAAAGTTCAGGATGAGGCTAAGCTTTTAAAAGGAAGTTAAAGTTGGTAAAAAAGAAAAATGGAAATTAAAAATAGTATAGGTGATACACAAGAACAGAAAGTTTGCTATTTTACTAGCAAACTAAAATTTGAGAAATACTGGAATTATACAATGTCTACTGTATGAATTTTTATACTTAAAAATACCTCTTTACTTTAAATGGTCTTGGGTATAAGTGGACACATATACATAAAGGGATTTACATAACCAATAACTATTAGGTCAGCTGGTAACAAGATTTCAGTTATCCAAATATCAACTGGCTCCTCCCTCCATGAAAATGGAAACTGCAATTTTAAGAAGTAGGAAGAAAGAAAATTAGCAGACAGATGACGCCTATGTGAAGAAATGTAAAGCAGGTATGGAGTTAAAAGGTGGTCTTTGTACCCAGTCAGGTAATTCTAGTAATTTTTAAAAGAGAATTCTTCAAGTTTCTAGTAGGCTGCCAATCTGACTTTGGAAAGTATAACAATTAAAAATGACTGAATGCTTCTGTTAGTATAATTATTATACTAACCCATATTATGTGTCTGTGACAGGGTTAAAACACTGTTATACTACGAGCCTGTAACTGACAGACAAGGGCTTCCTTGTTCAGAAGGAGGGTTCCCCTGAGGCCTCCAGAAGGCAGCTGGTGGTCAGGAAGGGTATGATCATTCTGAATCAAGATCATCAGGAAGGGCCCTAGGGGCTTACTGGTTTAAACTCAGGCCTTTGGCCTCAGCTCAAGTTAAAACAAAACATTAACAAAACAAAAAACAGCTGCCAGTGGAGTCAGTTCTGATTCACGGCAACCCCATGTGTTTCAAAACAGAACTGCACTCCATACGCTGTGACCTTTCAGAAGCAGGGCACCAGGCCTTTCTTCTGAGGTGCCTCTGGATGGGCTCTAACTGCTAACCTTTCGATTAGTAGCCAATCGTGTTAATCCTTTGCACCACCCAGGGACTCCCAGCTGAGGTGGTGGTGGTGGTTGTGTGCCCTCGAGTTGATTCTGACTCACAGCAACCCTATAGGACAGAGTGGAACTGCACCCATAGGGTTTCCAAGGAGCACCTGGTTGGTCGAACTGCCGACCTTTTGGAGCAACCGTAGCTTTTAATCACTACCCCAACAGAGTTTCCACAGCTCAGGTTAGGGGCTAGTATTTCTGAAGAGCACACCTATTTTCAGGAAATGAAGCAGGTTACAAGTTCAGGGGAAGGAAAGCAGGCAGTGTATGCCCGTGTAGTTAAACCAGCACTTCAGGGCAAAGGATCTTTCTCTTAAACATTAGAAACACGTACTTTGAAAGGCAGCCTTCATTCTTTTTATATTTCATGTGAGTAGTTCTGGGTCTTGGTTTTGGTTTTTCCCCTTTTACTAAAGTTCTTGTTGAAGGTGCCAGCCTCTCACTGTGCCAAGAGGAACAAGGAAGGGAGAAGAGGTATGAAGAGAATCACAGGGCTAACTACCACTGACATTAATTGTGCTGGGCGCTTTACATCTGTTCTGTTCACAAAACCCAAGTGGTCACAGCCCTGTGTCTACGTCAAACACCGCAGGAGTGGGATGTCAAGCTGTTCTACATACGCACAATGCCACGTTTTCTCCACACTCAAACCAGAATTTTAAAGGAGAAATGGCTTATTCCTTAGGGATCGAGTACAGTTAAGTCATAGGAATTCAAGAGACAAACCTCAAAGGGAAGCCACCTCCACATTACCTGAAGAGCCTCCTTCCAGGCAGGATTGGGACTAAGGTGAGGCAAGCAAGGTGCCTGTTGTCACTGTTTTTGTTAGTTGCTGTGGAGTCGATTCCGACTCATTGAGACCCCATGTGTTACAGAGTAAAACTATCTAGGCCACAGAATTTAAGGAGACACCCAACTCTCAAGGGTCATGGACGTGTCTCCGTAAATTTTCAGGCCTGGGTGCCTCTCTTGCCTCATCCTAGTCCCTGCCCTGCTTCTAGAACTTTCATCTCCTGAAAGTTTGAGAGTTTTACATTTTAATAAGAGTTGTTCTTTGTTAGGTGCCGTCGAGTCGGTTTCGACTCCATAGCAACCCTATGAAGAACAGACAAAACACCGCCCGGTCCTGTGCCATCCTCACAATCATTGTTATGCTTGAGCCACTGTTGCAGCCACTGTATCAGTCCATCTCGTTGAGGGTCTTCCTCTTTTTCGATGACCCTGTACTCTACCAAGCATGATGTCCTTCTCCAGGGACTGATCTCTCCTAACAACATGTCCAAAGTATGTAAGATGTAGTCTCGCCATCCTTGCATCTAAGGGACATTCTGTTTGCACTTCTTCCAAGACAGATTTGTTCTTTTGGCCGTCCATGGTATATTCTTCGCCAACACCACAATTCAAAGGCGTCAATTCTTCTTCCGTCTTCCTTACACATTGTTCATCTTTCACATGCATATAAGGTGATTGAAAACACCACGGCTTGGGTCAGGCACATCTTAGTCCTCAAGGTGACGTCTTTGCTTTTCAACACTTTAAAGAGATCTTTTGCAGCAGATTTGCCCAATGCAATGTGTCCTTTGATTTCTTGACTGCTGCTTCCATGGGTGTTGACTGTGGATCCAAGTAAAATGAAATCCTTGACAACTGCAATCTTTTCTCCATTTATCATGATGTTGCTTACTGGTCCAGTTGTGAAGACTTCTGTTTTCTTTATGTTGAGGTGTAATCCATACTGAAGGCTGTAGTCTTCAATCTTCACCAGTAAGTGCTTCAAGTCCTCCTAACTTTCAGTAAGCAAGGTTGTGTCGTCTGTATAATGTAGGTTGTTAATGAGTCTTCCTCCAATCCTGATGCCCCGTTCTTCTTCATATAGTCCAGCTTCTCAGATTATTTGCTCAGCATTCAGATTGAATAGGTATGGTGAAAGGATACAACCCTGATGCACACCTTTCCTGACTTTAAACCACACAGTGTCCCCTTATTCTGTCTGAACGACTGTCTCTTGATCTATGTACAGGTTCCTCATGAGCACAGTTAAGCATTCTGGAATGCCCATTCTTTGCAATCTTATCCATAATTTGTTATGATCCACACAGTCGAACACCTTTGCATAGTCAATAAAACACAGGTAAACATCTTTCTGGTATTCTCTGCCTTCAGCCAGGATCCATCTGACATCAGCAATGATATCCCTGACTCCATGTCCTCTTCTGAATCCTGCCTGAATTTCTGGCAGTTCCCTGTAGATATACTGCTGCAGCCACTTTTGAATGATCTTCAGCAAAATTTTACTCGCGTGTGATATTAATAATATTGTTCAATAATTTCTGCATTTGGTTGGATCACCTTTTTTGGGAAGAGGCATAAATATGGATCTCTTTCAGTCACTTGCCCAGGTAGCTGTCTTCCAAATTTCTTGGCATAGATGAGTGAGCATTTTCAGTGCTGCATCCATTTGTTGAAACATCTCAGTTGATATTCTGTCAATTCCTGAAGCCTTGTTTTTTGCCAATGCCTTCAGTGCAGCTTGGACTTCTTCCTTCAATACCATCGGTTATTGATCATATGCTACCTCCTAAAATGGCTGAATGTCTACCAATTCTTTTTGGTACAGTGACTCTGTGTATTCCTTCCATCTTCTTTTGATGCTTCCTGCGTCGTTTAATATTTTCCCCATAGAATCCTTCACTATTGCAATTCGAGGCTTGAATCTTTTCTTCAGTTCTTTCAGCCTGAGAAATGCTGAAAGTGTTCTTTCCTTTTGGTTTTCTATCTCCAGTTCTCTGCACGTCATTATATACTTCACTTTGTCTTCTCGCGTCAACCTTTGATATCTTCTGTTCAGCTCTTTTACTTCATCATTTCTTCTTTTCGCTTTAGCTACTGGATGTTCAAAAGCAAGTTTCAGAGTCTTTCTGACATCCATTTTGGTCTTTTCTTTCCTTCCTGTCTTTTTAATGACCTCCTGCTTTCTTCATGTATGATGTCCTTGATGTCATTCCACAACTCATCCGGTCTTCGGTTGTTAGTGTTCAATGCATAAAATCTATTCTTGAGATGGTCTCTAAATTCAGGTGGGATATACTCAAGGTCATACTTTGCCTCTTGTGGACTTGTTCTAATTTTCTTCAGTTTCAACTTGAAGTTGCATATGAGCAATTGATGGTCTGTTCCGAAGTCAGCCCCTGGCCTTGTTCTGACTGGTGATAATCGAGCTTTTCCATCATGTCTTTCCACAGATGTAGTCGATTTGATTCCTGTGTATTCCGCCTGGCAAGGTCCATGTGTAAATTCGCCGTTTATACTGGTGAAAAAAGGTATTTGCAATGAAGAAGTCGTTGGTCTTGCAAAATTCTATCATGTGATCTCCAGCATTGTTTCTGTCACCAAGGCCATATTTTCTAACTACCGATCCTTCTTCTTTGTTTCTAACTTTCACATTCCAATCACCAGTAATTATCAATGCATCCTGATTGCATGCTCGATCAATGTCAGACTGTAGGAGCTGGTAAAAATCTTCAATTTCTTCATCTCTGGCCTTAGTGGTTGGTGCATAAATTTGAATATTAGCCTATTTATATTAATTTTAGAGTTGACCTTAATGACACGGATGAAGTCAAGGTTTCGGGACCTTCATTTGCTGATGTGGCATGACTCAAAATGTGAAGAAACAGCTGCAAACATCCATTAATAATTAGAACATGGAATGTAAGAAGTATGAATCTAGGAAAATTGGAAATCATCAAAAATGAAATGGATCACATAAACATCAATATCCTAGGCATCAGTGAGCTGAAATGGACTGGTACTGGCCATTTTGAATCGGACAATCATATTGTCTACTGTGCCGGGAACGACAACTTGAAGAGGAATGGCGTTGCAGTCATAGTCAAAAAGAACATTTCAAGATCTATCCTAAACTACAACGCTATCAGTGACAGGACAATATCCATATGCCTACAAGGAAGGCCAGTTTAGTAAGAGAGCCTTGCTTTAATACATGATACCTGATAAGCTACAAGCTGGTTTAAATAAAAGAAAAAGAAAAAAGGGGCAGGTAATAAAAGGAAATATACTAGATACCAAAGAAATCAAATTTACAAAAAAATGTAAGCAGAAACCTATAGCTTATTGTCTTTTCTTTCTATTATTCACCCCAACACATAACTCTTTACTTTATAGTGCAAAGGCAACCAGAACCTGAATTATTTAGGGAATAAACCATTTCTTAAGGGCTTTCTGACTTTCTCAGTTATAAGTCACTTTTTGGTTCAACCTTCTATCATCATAAACAACAGAAATGTGTTATTCAATGCCCTCTGATCTGGCCCTATGCTAGGAACACCTGTCTGCCATAAACATACTCTTGACAGACACACTGACGGATTTATATACACAGATCAAAAGGAAAGAGCAAAAACATTTTATCATGTAAGTAAAACAGAATGGGATTCACAGTTGATACTGGTCAAAAATAAGTGTATGGAGTGAGAGTTTTGTCATAGAGAATGAATATTAGGCTGGAGCCAGAATAACTAGATTCTAATCACTCAGTTTTTGCATATATAAATGAAGGAATTGCATTAAATAAGTTCTAAGGTCCTTTCAGTGGAAGAAAGGCCTGGTGATCTGCTTCTGTAAAAACTACAACCAAGAAAACCCTATGAAGCAGTTCTACTCTGTAAAACATGGAGTCGCCATGAGTTGGAATCAACTGGACGACAATGGGTTTGGGTTGGTAAGATTCTTCAAAACTGTAAGAGTTGCAATTCCATTTTAAGAGTAGGTGGTCAAGGAACTGGGGCCAAGGACTACATATTAGAATGATGTTAACAGAAAACTACTTCACAAGGTGAGGAGGAGGCAATCGAGTTGTTGTTCTCCTCATTCACCCTAACTCTTGCTTTCCCTCCTTAAAATTACCCAGGCCCAAGACCCGATAAATATTCAATCCAAGAAGGCTAAAAATGAATAAGGATTTACAAACATCATTTTGCAAGATTACACTGCGTTATTTCATCATACAGTCAATAACTTAGCAAATATTTACTAAGCTTTATGCAAGGCACTCTTCTATGGAGAATATACAAATGAGCAATCACTGTACGGATTTATAATCTGGTAGACTGTCCTGCTCAGTGTTTGAATAAGGAAACACATAACCAAAACAAAATGGACAAGTTCCACAAGAGAGCTACAAAGTTCTGTTGAAACAACACAGCACTCTGGCTCGCAATCCTGGACCTGGAAGAGGTTAACATTCCCTCAGTTTCCTCATCTATAAAATGGGCATAATAATAGTACCTCCTTCATAAAGTTGTTTTAAGGATTAAATGAGATAATAGGCAAAAGCAGCTCAGAACAAAACCTGGTATATAATTAAACATTTGGTAAATGTCAGCTATTATGGGAATTAAGAAGGTTAAGTGGTTAATTTAGCTTTGGAGAATGGGTAAATTTCATAAGAAGGCAGTGTTTGAACTGGGCCTTGAAAGATGAGTAAGTAGCTGGATAAGTGGGGAAGAGGAAGAAGGGAGGAACAAGAAGGAAAGAAATCATTACTATAGTTGTTAGGTGCCATCGAGTCAGTTCCAACTCATAGCGACCTTATGTACAACAGAACAAAACACTGTCCGGTCCTGTGCCATCCTCACAATCATTGCTATGTTTGAGCCCATTGTTGCAGCCCCTGTGTCAACCCATCTCATCGAGGGTCTTCCTCTTTTTCACTGACCCCCTGCTTTACCAAGCATGATGTCCTTTTCCAGGGACTGGTCCCTCCTGATAATATGTCCAAAGTAGGTGAGATGAAGTCTCGCCAACCTCACTTCTAAGAAGCATTCTGGCTGTACTTTTTCCAAGACAGATTTGTTCGTTCTCCTGGCAGTCCATGGTATATTCAATATTCTTCACCAACACCATAATTCAAAGGCATCAGTTCTTCTATCTTCCTTATTCATTGTCCAGCTTTCACATGCATATGAGGTGACTGAAAATACCATGGCTTAGGTCAGGCGCACCTTAGTCCTCAAAGTGACATCTTTGCTTTTTAACACTTTAAAGAGGTATTTTGCAGCAGATTTGCCCAATGAAATATGTCGTTTGAGTTTCTGACTGCTGCTTCCATGGGTGTTGATGGTGGATCCAGGTAAAATGAAATCTTGACAACGTCAACATTTTCTCTGTTTCTCATGATGTTGCTTATTGGTCCAGTTGTGAGGATTTCTGTTACTACAGTAAGCAGTTTCAATTTGGCTGGAGTGGAAAGTTTCTTAATAGAAATGGTGGCTTGCAAAGCAGTTCAGAGCTCCAGTGTAGACGTTTAATATAGATCACTTAAAACTTTTACATTGATTTTCCTTCATCTCCAGTCATGTCATAGTAGTTTAAAAAATATATATTAAACATTACCAATATAGATACGTAGTCAGCGTTATAGCATATAACCAAAAACCAAACCCGCTGCTGTCAAGTCAATTCCGACTCATAGCAACCCGATCAGACAGAATAGAACTGCCCCATAGGGTTTCCGAAGAGTGGCTGGTGGATTTGAACTGCCGATCTTTTGGTTAGCAGCTGTGGCTCTTAACCACTGTGCCACCAGGGCTCCTTATAGCATATAGGGGTAAGGTAGGCCCAAACATCTAAATCCAAAAACCTTATGTGTTTTTTCTGACCCTTTCTGGAAGCAATCTATCTGAAAAAACACGGGTCTGGTTAATGTGCTCAACTGCTAACCAAAGGTTGGTGGTTTGAGCCCACCCAGAGGAACCATGAAAGAAAGGACTGGAGATCTACTTCCGAAAAATCAGCCACTAAAAATCCCATGGGACACACTTCTATTCTGATACACATGGGGTCGCCATGAGTCAACATGAAGGCAACTGGAAAAACAAAAACCAAAAAAACGAGTTCCAAGCCAGGTTAAAGTTACATAATATCTCTGGGCCTTAATTTCCTCTTATAAAAATATACGCTACTCTTACTTCAGGATGGATGGACAGAAGAAACATTGAGATGGCGGGAAGGCCATTCTTGGATGGGAAAAACTTGCCAACCTCCTTGAGTTGTTATAAGATACAAATGCAGAATGTACATGAAAGCACTTTATATCACTGATAAGCAGTGATATAAACACAAGGTCTGTTTCCTACATAGCAGAAAGAGAAAGGCGGGAACTCCAAATAAAGTGGCAGTATAAGGTAAAAAGAATATGAGCTTTGGAGTTAGACCCTCTTAGATTTGAATCTGCTCGGTTCTGTCATTCATCAGCTCTGTGGCCTCAAGCAAAATAGGCAGAAACTGCTATGGTTCTTTCATGCTTCTGTTGGAATTTTATCAAATGGGCAACATGAGTCTTGGCTATCTGAATCCTGTAACCCTGTTTCCCTTCACTGCTTCAGCCACTTAGAAGCAGATGCAGCATCTAATGATATATGTTTCAGTGTATTTAACTCTTAAAGAGTCGGAACCAGCTTGATGGCAACTGATTAGGTTAGGTTAGTTTCAACTTACTGCTTTGATCCTTTTCCTCCTTTTTGGGAGCTGTTTTTTTTTTTTTTTTTTGAAAGATCTCATGTCCCGCCCACCCCACCCCCCTTTTTTTCCCTTGGAATGAGGCTGAGCCTAAAAACTAATTAATCATAATTCTATCTCTTCTATCAGACCTCTCTTGACTCCCCTAACATAATCTGTTGGACTTCTTTGTATGCCCTGTTCATTTTAAGTTCAATAAATGGTTCTTAAATTAATAATGGAGCCCTGGTGGCACAGTGGTTAAGAGCTCGGCTACTAACCAAAAGATCAGCAGTTTGAATCCACCAGCCGCTCCCTGGAAACCCTATCGGGCAGTTCTACTCCGTCCTGTAGGGTCACTATGAATCGGAATCGACTGGACGGCAACAGGTTTGGATTTTTTGGGTCACATTAATAATACTAAAAAGTTTACAATTTAACTGGTAAATATCAGAAACATTCAGATGCTATTAGCTGAGTCTAGACCCATTAAAAACAAAATTTTATTATACGTTCTCAGGGCACTAATAACAGTAATATTTTAATTTGTTAAGCCCTTTATAGTCTTCTAAATTTATCTGCATGTAATATATCACCTGGTCCTCACTGCATCCTTGTGACATTGGTTTGTTAGGTATTATTTGCCATTTTACACACAGGAGAAGGGACCTGGCAGTTCTCTCCATGGTGTGGCACAGTCAGAGTATAGGACAAGTCCTCCACTTCTAACTCAGAAATTCAACTACACTGTCTCTGGGGAATTCTAGAACCAGGCTTGAAAAAACAGAAACTAAAGCAGCTGACTTTTTCAAACAATATGGAAATGAATTACAAATGGGAATATCTATGAAGGAATCATATATAATACCAATCAATTGGCAAGATGTTAAAATAGACTCCATCAAATATAAAAAAAATAATGAATGCATGTATCCCATATGCATGAAATATTTCCATTGTATTCCTGCTATCCAACCTCATCTCGAATATACCAGAACATATTCTCAAATATGGTTATAAAGGGACTTCATTATTCGGAGGGCACTGCAAACAATATCACAAAAAATGCAATATAGTATTTATCCCATGTACTATAATGAACTGTAGATGGGAGTGAGCCCCACTCTGCCCCTTGCTCCTCCACACTCGGCCCAAGAGATGATTCTGATCAACAGACGTCCAAGGTCCACATTATTTACTCTTTTTACTGTGCACATAGGTCAAATACTCTTTGCTAATAAAATCAACTGGCCTTTATTATCCCTGGGACCTGATGATAAGGATTATCACCTTGATAATACCCTACTTTGTTTATCACGAAAAAGTAACTTATCTTCGTTGGGTGCTACCAGTAATTTCAGGATTACTAGCACACTCTTTGAAAAAAAGACAATTATAAAAAGCGTCCAAAGGGCATCACGGGCTTGGCCAACCCGGCCACAAGTCCTCGCGCCAGGCAGGACCGAAGTAGAGGGTGTCAGTGCCCAGAATATAAAGTAACTGACTGCTGGTCCATCTCGCAGCCAGGGCTCAGGGTGGGGTGGCGCCAGGCAAGCCCCCGGCTCGTAGTGGCCGAGACAGCGGCTCCGCGGCCCAGGGGAGGATCGGGGACGCCACGGGACTGGGGTCGTGACCTTGAGAGCCCCTCGGCGGTCCGGGGGAGGTTCGGGACGGACACCGGGCTGGGGAGTGGCGACTGCCTCTAGGCGGCCCGTGGGAATCTCGGGGCTGATACTGCGCGGGGCAGGGGCAGCCTCCGCCCCTCTGCGGCCCCGCGGGTGGCTCAGCCGCGCGTGGGTCGTCCCCTCCCCGGGCGCCTCCAGCCGCGGGGCCGCGGCGCACCTGGGGCCGGGATTCCCGGAGACAGCAGTTGGGACCGCCCCTCTGCCGCCTCGGAGGCGCGGGCAGCGGGCGGGCATAGGGCCCTACCTCCTCGGTGGCCGTGGGGCAGTAGGAGATGAGCACGAGCGTGGTGAGCAGGTTGATGGCGAGCCCGAGGAGGGTGATGGAATTGGGGGCCATCCACAGCGGGATCCACTGGAGCAGCCAGGTCCAGTAGAGCTGCAGCGGCGGCTCGAGCAGCGACACGCCGGCGGCGTTGTAGCGGTGCTCCTCCAGCCGCCGCAGTTGCGCCGCGCTCAGCGGCTCCGCCAGCGTCTTCAGCCAGCGCGGCGCCGGCCTGGCCCC
>NW_004443963.1:2321682-2324818 GCF_000243295.1 Trichechus manatus latirostris | reverse complement strand
GAGGGAGGGACTCGCGGCGAGGCCTGCGCTGACCGGGAGGGACTCGCCGGTCCCGCCCTGCTGGGCCGAGGTTCGCAACTGGCCGGGCCGCCCCTCGTCCCGGGGCGCCCGCCCCCAAAGCGGCTAGGCCGCAGGTGCGACCCGAGAATGGGGCGGGGCCCTGTGGGAGGGAGAGGGGGCGGGGAGGAGCCCGCGAGATGTCAGAGAAGGTTGGACCAGCCTTCAGGGGCCGTCAGGTCACCCTTAAGGCCCAGCCTGCAGGAACTTTGTAATTAGTTGCAAGGCCTTGACTTCCCAGGGGAACCAATGAACCTGCCTTTAGGGCCTGATTTTTTCTCCAAGGCGTCTGATATGCTCACCTGAGGGAGATCTTCTCTCTGGCTAAGCAGTTACGAAGCTCGTGCCTCTAATTTATAGTCATGTGCACAGTTCCGACCTCCTAGTCTGGGTATGCTGCACGAAGCTGCCTGCAAAGCCTGGAGCGTTTTTGTGTGAGGCAATGATTTTGTGTGTCTTAGGTCACCAGCATGATGGCCCCATCTATCTGCTGGGGGAGAGGTCCTGCTTGGTAAGCACTCAAGCCTGATTCTTCCTTCCAACACTGAGGAAATCGGCACTGCCATGTATCAGCTCCAGGAAAGCCTCGCTGCAGGTTCAGAGCTTTGAAGCCAAAAATCAGAACTTGGAAACACTGTGTAACACGGGACCTATTTTTCAGAGCATTTGATACTAATAACAATGGATATTAGCACACACACTTCCCTAGGAATAAAGGGCAAGCATCCAGAGAGTGTCCACCACCATTGAGGAGCATGCCACACAATGATAGTTCACCAGCTTCTTACCTCACAATGCACCCATTTACGCAAGGAACATTCTGTCATAAATATGGTATGTTGTGCAGTCTGAGGTAGACCTGTCACTTACCTTGCTCTTCAATTCAGGGGACTGTAAACACTTTTCTAGGGCATAGAACAAGCTCAGAAACCGCTTCCAAAATAGTTATCCACAGACGCAGTTTGTTCCACAGGATTCATCACAACACCTTTGAGCAGGGGTCAGCAAACTACGGCCTGGGGGCCAAACCCAGCCCACCACCTGCTTTTGTACAGCCCATGAACTAAGAATGGTTTTTACCTTCATAAATGATGGGAAACAAAAGAAGAATAATATTTCATCACTTACGAAATTCAAATGTCAGTACCATAAATAAAGTTTTACTGGAACACAGCCATAGTCATTCTATACATAATGTTTACAATTGCTTTCACACTGTAATGGCAAAGCTCAGTAGTTGTAACAGAGACCATATGGCCCACAAAGCCTAGAATATTTACTATCTGGCCTTTTAAGAGATAAAAGTTTGCCAACCCCTGCCTTAGAGCATTATGAGGGCATCTACAAAGCAAGCCTTTCATTGAATATATATCACCTAATCTTTATTGGAGCCCTGGTGGCACAGTGGTTAACAGCGCAAGATGATAACCATAAGGTCTGCAACTGGAATCCACCAGTCACTCCTTGGAAACTCTATGAGGCAGTCCTACCCCTGTCCTACAGGGTCACTATGAGTCGGAATGGCCTAGACGGCAGTGGGTTTGGTTTTTTTTAAATCTTTAATGGAGGAGCCCTGGTTGCTCAATGGTTAAGTGCTCAGCTGCTAACCAGAAGGTCTGTGGTGCTTCCGTTACCTGTTGCAGTTGAGTCGATTCCAACTCATAGTGACCCCAGGGAAGCAGACTGCCACATCTTCCGTGGAGGATCTGGTGGGTTCAGCATTTCAGTTAGCAGCTGAGCACTTAACCACTGCACCACCGGGGCTCCTTCCACAAAAATTAAAGCCTAGGATACCCTATGGGGCAGCTCTACTCCGTCATGTAGGGTTGCTATGAGTCAGAGTCAACTCGGCGGGCACACAACAACAACTACAGTCATTAATGGGGAGTCCTTGGGTGGCACAAAACAGTTACGTGTTCCACTACTAGCTGAAAGATTGGCAGTTCAAACCCACCCAGAGATGCCTCAGAAGACAGGCCTGGTGATCTGCTTCTGAAGGGTCACAGCACACGTGGGGTTACTATGAGTCTGAACTGACTCAATGGCAACTAAAAACAACAGCAGTCTTTAATGTGAAAAATAATGCTGACAAAAGCATGAAAGGAGCCAGAAAGACATGCACGTTTACTATACTGATTGTATGTGTATTGAACTTGGAGATACCCATTTAAAAAAATATATCAATGCCATGAATAATCCAAGCAAAAAATACTTTTTCAGATTGATAGATTTAACTGCTTTAAAGAAAATCTCTAATGTACATCAAAAAGCATGATAAAGGGAGTAAAGATACCAGCCATAAACTGGGAGAAGATATTTCCGTCAAATAAGATCCTGGACGAATCACCTGTTGTTATCAAGTCGATTCCAACTCATGGCGACCCTATAGGACAGAGTAGAACTGCCCCATAGGGTTTTCAAGGCTATAATCTTTAACGAAACTGTCACATCTTTGTCCTGCGAAGAGGCTGGTGGGTTCGAACCACCGACCTTTTCGTTAGCAGCCAAGTTCCTAACCACTGCGCCACCAGGGCTCTTTCCTGGATGAATTAAAAACCCAAACCCACTGACTGAGTCAATTCCAACTCATAGTGACCCTATAGGACAGAGTAGAACTGCCTCATAGGGTTTCCAAGGAACAGCTGGTGGAGTTGAACTGCTGACCTTTTGGTTAGCAGCCATAGCTCTTAACCACTGTGCCACTAGGGCTCTTCCTACACAAATAGGACCCAGAATATATTAAGAATTAAAAATCAATAAGAAAAAGAAAAACAACTCAATCAATTGGACTTGTGTTCAAATACCAATAACAAAAACATGTATAGCAAAAAAAAATTTTTAAATGCATGTGGTTGGTAGCACAGTGGTTAGAGCACTCGCTGCTAACCAAGAAGGTCAGTGGTTCGAACCCATAAGCCACTCCATGGGACAAAGATGTGACAGTCTGCTTCCATAAAAATTTACAGCCTTGGAAGCCCTGCAGGGCTGTTCTACTCTGTCCTATAGTACTATAGATTCTCACTATGAGTGGGAATCAACTCAACAGCAGTAGGTTTATATATATATATATATATATATA
>NW_004443963.1:2289049-2319614 GCF_000243295.1 Trichechus manatus latirostris | reverse complement strand
TGAGTAGGAACATACTTGATGGCACCTAACAACAACAGCATATATATATAAGCGAAAAGGTGTTTATCCTCATTAGTAATCAGGGAAATGCAAATTAAAATCACATGAGATATATTTCACACTCACCAAATTGGCCAAATTAAAAAGTGTTTGCAAAGATGGGGAACAATGGAGTTCTTATACATACCGCAGCACTAGAATAAATGGGTACAACTATTTTCAAAAGCAATCTGACATTACTTGTTAAAGTTGAAGATACATATACCCTGTGATACCACAATTCTAATCCAGGAGTATATCCTAGAGAAATTCTTGTACACGTGTCCTAGGAGGCAGCTTTAAGGATATTTATAGTACCTTCGTATGTACAATAACCAAAAGCTGTAAATAACTTAAATGTCCATCCATCCTGAATAGGTAAATAAACTGATATCTTCACATAATCTAATATAACAAGTTTTATATAGCAGTGAAAAATGAGTGAATTATAACTACACTTATTAACATGGATGAATTGCACAAGCATAATAGCATATTGTTTCACAAATAACCCACCCACGTAAATAATGCACCCATACATATAACGTGCTTAGTGCACTGAGGAAAATAATGCTTGAGGGGGTTGCACAGTTGGCAAAAAAAAAGTATGACACACGTATTATTTGTGTAAAAATATGGTGTATGTTTAAGTGATAATGTTGAATGAAAAAAAAGCAGGTCACCAAAAAAATGCACAGTTATAATTTCATTTATATAAAGTTCAAAAATATGGAAGACTTTTGCACTTAGAAATATGTACAAATGTGGCAAAGCTATAAAGAAAAGGAAAAATGATAATAAATACAATTCAGGGTAGTGATTACCTCTGGTAGAGAGGAAGGGAGGTGGGATTGTAGAGGGGCATGCAGGAGGCTTCAAAAGTATTGGTAATTGTGTTAGACAGGATACAGTTAGAGAAAACATAATGACCTAAGCAAGATAGAAAAGTTTATTTTTCTCTCATCTAATATCTAGGTAGGTAGTCTAGGGCTGGTATTGCAGCTTGATGGTGTCAGGGACAAAGATTTCTTCCATTTTCACATGCAAGTAAAATTTTGCTGAAGATAGTTCAAAAGCGGCTGCAGCAATACATTGACAGGGAACTGCCAGAAATTCAGGCTGGATTCAGAAGAGGACATGGAAAAAGGGATATCACTGCTGATGTCAGATGGATCTTGGCTGAAGGCAGAGACTACCAGAAAGATGTTTACCTGTGTTTTATTGACTATATCTCATGTGATTTTAATTTGCATTTCCCTGATTACTAATGAGGATAAACACCTTTTCGCTTATATATATATGCTGTTGTTGTTAGGTGCCATCAAGTATGTTCCTACTCATAGCGACCCTATGTATTGATCTGACACCCTTAGGATGTTGCCCTTGTCCTCGTGGTCAAAAATGACTGGTTACCACTTCCAACCAATTGGAAGGGGAAGAAAGAAAAGGGGATGCTGTGCTCCTTTCCTTTAAAGAAAGCTGCACCCATCACTTCTGCTCTCATCGCGCTGGCCAGGAAGAACCTGGTCACATGGCTACAGCTAGCTGCAAGGGAGGCTGGACATACAGTGTTTAGCTGGTTAACTGTTTACCCAACTAAAATTTTTATTACTATTGAAAAGTGGAAGAATGGATATTGGAGGGCCACCTAGCAGTCTCAGCCACAATAATACTCTATTTTTAAACTAAGTAGTAGAAACATGGTGTTTATTTTATTATTTATGCCTTATATACATTGTCATTTTCTTTTGTAAATATGAAATAGTTCCTAATCAAAAAGTAATAAAAATAAAAGTAACTATTTTCTTTAGCACTCATCATGCTCCTGAGCTGCTTTCCTCTAAGCTTTTTGGTTTTTTTTTGGTGAATTTTTGGACATTTCAAATTAATTCAAGAGTTACCAATGCATATCTGTCCCTTCTATCTTCCTGCTCCATATAATATATCCCGTATAACATATTCTAATGTCAAAGAAAAGTAGATTAGGGATTTTCTATTATTTTACCTATTGCATCATGGCTCTCTTCTATTATTATGGTGAATGATAAATATAATTTTTCTTTTCTGAAACTAACATGGTAGTTCACATTTATGAGTGCTTATTGTATGCTGGGCACTGTTCTAAGCATCACAAGTTATTTCAGTTAGTCCTCACAAGAATCTTATGAGGTAGGTACCATTATTATCCCCATTTTGGAGACAAGGAAATTGGAGCACAATGAGGTTAAATAACTTGCCCAAGGCTGCACAGCTAGCATAGTGGTGAAACCAGGATTTGAGCCCATGTAGTCTGATTCCAGAGCCAATACTCCTAACCACTGCAAAATGTTACCTAATAAATTGTATATAAGGAGCCCTGGTGGTGCAATGGTTAAGTGGTTGGCTGCTAACCAAAAGTTTGGTGGTTAGAACCCACCCAGTGACTTCCGGAGAAAGACCTAGCAATCTACTCCTGTAAAGATTACAGCCTAGAAAACCCTATGGGGCAATTCTACTCTGTCACATGGGGCTGCTATGAGTTGAAATTAACTTGATGGCACCTAACAACAATTGATTGTAGAACTCAGATGGGTATTTTTCTCAATACTAAATTTACTAAAACTGATAGTGTATTCCCCTCCTCAGAAGCCTTTAATATTAAGTCCAACCTCCCTAGCTTGGCATTCAAAGCCTCACTCTACCTTCCCAGTCTTACCTCCCAAATATCTCTTCCTTCACTCCTCTCTCTAAGTCCCATGCACCAACTGCGCTAGTCCATTAGCTGTTCCCAGACACACCCATCACGTTTTCATCACTTCATTCCTTCCCAGTGTTAGGAAGGTCCCCCCTTCCCTTAATTACCCTAAAACATCTGCCCATTGATCAAGACTCAGCTCAAATTACACCTTCCCTGAGATGACCTCCCATATTCTTCCAATTTAATCACTCTTGTACCCACACAACCAGAGTACCTTTGAACCTTGTAATCTGGTCTGCCTTTGATGTGTTATTAAGGTGCCCATCTGGCTTCCCAGCTCCATCTCACAGAGTGCCAGGACCACATCCCTGAGCTGAATGTATTACTCAATGCCTGCCATGCAGTAGGCATCCATTATTATTATTATTATTTAACATTTTATTTTGAAATAATTATAGACTCATAGGAAGTAGCAAAAATAGTATAGAGAGGTCTCTTGTACCCTTCACTCAGCTTCCCCCAGTGGTAACATCTTACTTATCCATAGTACAATGTTATTAGTTGCTGTTGAGTCAATTCCGACTCATAGCAACCCTATAGGACAGAGTAGAATTGCCCCATAGGGTTTCCAGGAAGAGGCTGGTGAATTCAAACTGACAACCTTTTGGTTAGCAACCATATCTCTTAACCACTGTGCCACCAGGGCTCCAGTTGCCATCTAGGCATCCGTAAATTTTTATTTGATTGTTTAGTTTATTGAATTCCTTTCCCAAAGAAGAAAGAATATGTTGGTCTAGGCTCATGGTTTTGCTATAGGCTCTTTTTTCCATCTACATTTCAGATCTTCTTCCTCAGCATCCTCAACATCTAGGCCAAGTTTCCCTAAAACATTACACAGTTATTCTCTTATCACCAGATTAGGTACAGCTCTGTGTGCAATACCATTTCATTTTGAATGGTTTGGAAAAAGGCATATGTTCCAATCACCTGGCTAGACTTTCAGTACACAGAATTTTATCCTTCTGGTAGTAAGACTCAACAAAATGGGGTTTTTTTTGGTAATCTAACTAGCTTGTGTTTAGAATTCTGAGCTTTATACCAGCTGGGTAGAGTATTTACAAGATTAGTACAGTTCTGTGGTACAAATATGTGCTTTAATTTAATTTACTTGCTTTAATTTACTTTGTATTTTTATAGCTTTGGACTTTGAGACTCTAAAGTCCAAACTTTATGGAACTATGGTAGCTTACAAAATACATGAATAAACATGCAGGGTTCCATAATAGATTGACTAGAACTTTTGCTCTCCTCTCTTAATTTCCTGGACAAGATCAGAAAACAAAATTTCAAAACAGAATCTCTGAGATGTTGTAATGGTGATTTTTTTTCTATCTGAAATTGCGACAGCAATTTAGGGTTAAGGAAACTGATTTCCCTCTGAGATACAGTTCTTAGTCAACACTGTCTATTTCCTTCAACCATTTTTTAATTAGCTTTTTATTTTCTGAGTGCACATCCTACTGCTTTAAAATGTCCATGGTATGATTTGAGGAGCGCTAGATGGAATCTCCTTCCTCAGCAACCTAGGGTTCCTGAAATCCCATGAGTTATTCCCGTCTTTGGGTTAGGGCTTTTAGGATTAACACATTAGGTCGTTATCAGGAATACTGTAGAAGGGATACGCTTTTCAGAAGTTCTTTCTTTTGGGACATCGTTCTCTCTGAGAAAAGGCCTCAAATGAATATGGATGCAGGGAAAGAGAGAGAAAGAGGGCTAGATGGTTGCCACCCCCCTACCCCCACAGGAATATGCACACAGATCGCCTGGGGATCCTGTTAAAATGCAGGTTCTGACGTAGTGGGTCTCGGGCAGGGCCTGTGGTTTTCATTTCTAGCCAAGCTTCCAGGTGCTGCCCACACTGCTGGTCATTGAAGTACATTTTGAGTAGGGAGGGAGTGAAGTACACAGAGCACTGTCTTACAGGCTCCAGAGAAAGCACCACTCTGAGCAAGCCCCTTAAGCCCCAGCTGGAAGGGGGAGGGGTAGAAAGAAGATTAAAAGGTCTGAGAGGGCAATTAAAGGATGAGACAACCAGTGTTATGGACTGAATTTTGTCCCCCCAAAATATGTGTTATAAATCCTAACCCCTATACCTGTGGTTATAATCCCATTTGGGAATGGATTTTTTTTGTTGTGTAAATGAGGCAGTGTTAGTTGTAGGGTCTGTCTTAAATCAATCTCTCTTGAGATATAAAAGAGCAGATTAAGGAAGTACGCAACGCAAGCAGAGATGGGGGAAGATAGATGTCAAACCACATGAAGATTGCCATGAAACAGAAGCTGAAAAGAGACAAGGACCTTCCTCCAGAGCTGACTGAGAGAGAAAGCCTTCCCCCAGAGCCAGCACCCTGAATTTGAACTTCTAGCCTCCTAAACTATAAGAAAATAAATTTCTGTTTGTTAAAGCCACCCATTTGTCGTATTTCTGTTATAGCAGCACTAGGTAAGTAAGACAACCAGCTTGACTCACTTAATTTTACTTAAAGCTGTTCTTTTCAGGGCGAAGAAGATACATATATATGTTTTCCCTGGGTGGTGCAAATGGTAAAGCACTCGACTACCAGCTGAAAGGTTGGCAGTTCAAACCCATCTAGAAGCTCCTTGGGCAACAAGCTTGGCAATCTGCTTCTAAATGTCACAGCCTTGAAAACTGTTAGGGACTGAATTAATCTCTATACCTGTGGTTATAATCTCATTTGGAAATGCGTTGTCTTTGTTATGTTAATGAGGCAGGATTACTGTAGGGTGTATCTTGAGTCAATCTCTTTTGAGATATAAAGGAGATTAAATAAACTAGCACAGAGAGAGAGAGATGGGATAAGACAGATGCCAAGATACATGGAGATCTCCAAAGAACCAGGAAACAGAAGCTGAAGAGACAAGGGCCTTCCTCCAGAGCTGACAGAGAGAGAAAGCTTTCCCCTAGAGCCAGTGCTCTGAATTTGGACTTCTAGGCTACTAAACTATGAGAAAATAAATTTCTGTTTGTTAAAGCCACCCACTTGTGGTATTTCTGTTATAGCAGCACTAGGTAACTAAGACAAAAACCCTATGGAGCCGTTCTACTTTGCACACAGGGGTTGCCATGAGTCAGAATTGACTCTATGGCAACTGACAACAACAATATGTATCAATATCTGTATCTAGCTATCTATCTATACACACATGCATACATGCATATCCATATGTATGCGTGGTTGATGATGAGAATGCCTGGGTGGTGCAAATGATTAATGCACTTGCTGTCAACTGAAAGGTTGGAGGTTCAAGTCCAACAGAGGTGCCTTGGAAGAAAGGCTTGGTGATCTACTTCCAAAAAAATCAGTCACTGAAAACTCTGTGGGGCACAGTTCTGTGCTGACATACATGGGGTTTCCATGAGTCGAAATCAACTTGAAGGTAACTGGTTTTTATGTATGTATGTATGTGTGTGTGTGTAAGGCACACACAGATTGCATAGTAATATACAGATTGCATAATAATATCTATACGTTTAGCAGTTGAGATCTACTTATTGTTCGTTGGTGAGGGTGTTAGTTGTTGGTGAAGCTTTCTATTCTAATGCTGTGATTCCCAAACTGGGATATTTTTAGTTCCTGACAGTGTGCCTGGAGGAACAAATATCCATTTGAGGATCTGGAAAGATAAAATTGTTTTTATATTGAAATAGACTCATACATCATGGAGCAGAATACAACATGTGGCTACATTTGAAAGAATAAACATTTGAAAGTCTTGGTAGTGGCTTTTGGCTCTTGTTGCTTTTTCCTCTTTCTTTAGTTCCCTGCCTGGTAAGGATATTTCTTGACTTCACTTCTACCTTGGCTGCTCTTGAAACCACCTTTCCCAAACAACGTGTTGGTCTGTCCTGGTTCCCTCCCTCCTGCTTGATGTTGTTCCTAGGGCTTGGCCTTGCACTTGGTCCGCTCTATCACATCTGCCCCCTAGTCTGTCTATCACTTATTTAGCTTCTTGAAGGAGTGGAGATACTAAAGGCAGATTTTGGGTTCAGAGTTCATGCTTGCCACTAAGGGGGCTTGACAAGCATGGGAAGACCCAGGGAACAGTGCATCATGCCAACAAATTCTTACTTCCACTGCTAGCTAATGTTTATTCAGCCCTGACTATGAGTGATTAGGAAGTGCAAAAAAATAACCCTGCAAAGTGGGGCTCTGCCTCTTCTTGGTAACCTCCGCTATTATCTCAACTGCCTCCAGCTCAGTGTACTTCCCAGTGCAGGAATGGGAACTGAATTGACAAGGACCCCCCCCCCCCAGTGGACACTCAGGAGTGGAGCTAGGATAGCCAGCCAAATGGCACTCCATCCTATCACCTGCAGGGTATGTATTATTTGGCTCTCTAGCGCCTGGAATTTCCAAGTGGCCACATAACTTCAAACCAGCTTTGGCTTATTTTGAAACATGGCTCCCTTCCAATTATCTATTGTCTCAATCCTCCAAGGGGGGAAGGGGTGCCTTACAAAATATAAATAATGGTTCCTTTGCTTGCCACGGAGTTGCAAGTAACTCTTAGTTGTTATTATTTTTTAAATTAACTTTAAAAACGTTAAGCTGAAGTTTTAAAATTGGTGTATACTGTCTTTAAGTTGTTTCCTTGGGCTCCAAGACTAGGATGAAGGTGAGAGCAGAGTAATAAAAGGGGTGAATTTCTTACCTGTGGGCAGCTATGTTAAGTGCTTATCTACGAAGAAAAGAAAGACTCTTTCTAAAGCTATTGTTTGGGAGAAAAAGAAGTTAGGACTGATCATGCACTTGAGTGGGTTTTTTTCTTAATGTCTTATTGATAATCAACTTGTATCCCAAGCTGCATCCTGAGACCCCTCTCTGGGCAGTGTCTAACACCTCTGCCACCTCCCTGGTATCGTGTCCCAAGTAACCACTCCAGACAGAAGAAAAATATTTGACCAGGCAAGAATTTCTCTGGCCAGTGCATTTGGGGACAGAGAGATCATCAGGTGACTTTACGAAGGTGATGAAAGCACTCAGGAGAACCGGTCATTCCATTTGCGGGATTGTTTCTCTAGTTCATTCTAAGTTATCAAAATTTAATTTGGGCATGTTCACTTGACTCCACGGACCCCCTACCTTGTGGAGGGAGACCAGGGCTGGAGGAGGGCCGGAGTGAGGCTGACTAAAGTACAGAGGCCCCTCCTGCCCAGGTCTAAGGCTGGTACTGAGTGGTGGAACTGTCCAGTGTTCCCATGAAGAACTTCTTCAAAAATGGCAGCCAAAATACCCTAGGCCTACACTCAGGGAGGTTTCAGAGTCACCTGTCTTTGACCATGCTGAGTTGGAACACAAGCATCTCTGTGGTCGCCAGTATAGACTGAGACCAGAAGCCTTTTCTCCTCTCCATTTTCAGGCACCAGAAAAGCCCTCAGATTCCAGTCGACCCAAGGGCTATGGTAGGACCCCCAAACACAGAGAGTTTCTTGATCTCCTGACTTATTGGGGGCTCACAGGCATATTTAATTTGATTTAGAAAAATAATGTGGCATGCCCTATACTTCATCCTACTGTGATACATACATCAATAAGAATAAATATACAAACCACATTATTCAATTTCTGAATCCTTGTATCACTTTCTTTGTATTTCTCTTATAACACATGTATTCTATCTTGTTTATATGTTTCCTGTTGTGTACTACTAGTCTTATACGTGACAAATTCCTTAAAGGCATGAAGTAATTTATTCATCATTGGGTTCCTAGCTGAATCCATCATAGTGCTGGGCACACATCAGACATTCAGTAACCCCTTTGTTAAACTGAATAGAATGTTTCAGAAATCACTTTAAAAATGAATGGTTAAGGACATACTATTCTGTTTCAATGTTTTTGGGAACCAGTGAGCTTTTTTTCTACTTCTGTGTTAATTTAAATGAGAACATTCATCAAGCTTTCTTTTAAAGTTAGTTAATATGTGTGATTCTTTAAAAAGTCCAATGTTTAGTTCCCCAAAAAGAATTTTTGGTAGTTCCTGGAATATATTATTTTTCTTTAACAGAGTGAAATTTAAGCAAAATCAGGATAAAAATATGGGGAAATATAGAAATGACAGCTTCTGACTTTTTTTGCCCTTTTTCTGTTTCAAAATGGGCTTTTTCCTCCTTATTGAAACTTTACAGTGTGAGAGTGACTTTAATATGAAGAGAGGTCATATGCTCTTCATTATGATCAAAGCAACATTATTAGTACAAAATACAGTTACAGAACTTAGGTCATACCTGGGGAGCCAAAATTTTGTAAGGATGTGCTATAGTCACTTTTAAGCTATGCTTACAAGTGGCCTAACAAACTCGACTATGACGTGGCAAACTGGTCCACCTGTGTTTGCTTTGAGTTAGGCAGCCAACTCAGCTGCAGCACTGTGGCCCTAACCGAGCAGCCAGGCTACAGGGGCCACCCTGATTAGTTTGCCATGTAGTCATTTATTGGGTTTGCACATAGAGATATGGTCTTTGCGTCTTTAGAGATGTGCCAGACTTGCTTTATATAAAATCCCTTAGCCAATAATGTGTAAATAGATTTCCTGATTAAAATGGGTGTTTGTGTAGGAAGTGCACACATTAACATTGTAGAGTTGTTGAGAGTATAGGAACAGAGGTAATGGTCAACATCTTGAACAACCAGTAAGGTGAGATCACCGACCAATCAGAACAGAAAAAGAAGCCACCATTGCTTGGTCAGGAACTACATAGTTTCCCTATTGTTGTTATGTGCCATCGAGTTGATTCCGACTCAGAGTGACCCTACAGGACACAGCAGAGCTGCCCCATAGGGTTTACTAGGGAGCATCAGGTCTTTTCTCCCGGGAAGCAGTTGGTGGGTTCAGTTAGCTGCCGAGCGCTTAACCACTGCGCCACCAGGGCTCCTTCAGTTTCCCCCACTATTCCCAAATGTACTGCTACTACTCTTCTCTTTTTGAGCCATCTCCTCCTCTCCCCCATCAAGCCAGATCCATGACCACCATCACAACTTCCCAGCTCCAATTTGTAAAGGAAGAAAAGCAGGTATTTTCAAATGTCTTGCCAGCATAGCTACAAGTAACATGTATTTAGCCCCTGAACAAAAGACCTAAAAGGAAAAACTCCTCACACTCCTACTCCACTCACTTAACTAAAACTTCATTTAACATCCAGAAGAGTGGAGGAAGTTGCTGAAACAATTATGGGCTAGTACAAATGATTCTCAGCTGCTCAATTTTTAAAAAGGTTTCCTTCAATTTAAACAGAAGCCATCAGTAAACCCTAAATCTGTAACTGCTCTATTCTGCAACAGTTCTCTGTTTCTATGCCCAGTTGTTTTGGTGGAGCTGTCAGGGATTTGGCCAGGATGTTCCCAAGGTGGTGCAACTCGGTTGCTATAAAAGGTTGGAGGTTCAAGTTCAACCTAGAGGTGCCTCAGAAGAAAGGCCTGGCGATCTACTTCCAAAAAACTCAGCCATTGAAAATCCTATGAAGAACCACCGTTCTGCTCTGACACACATGGAATCACCATGAGTTGGAGCTGATTCGATGGCAACTGGTTTTGACCACACCAGTGACATCATGGAGGCCAGGCCTGAATTGAGTAGCATCTTGCTCTCAGCCTTTTGTCTTCAGTTCTGTGTCTGAGCACACAACCCCAAACCAATAAACAAATACTGTGTCATTTTGTCATAAACACTTCAGATTTATTGTACCATTAACTGAATACATTTTTCCTTTTGTTGAGAGAACTAGTTTGAAAGTTAGACTTTAAGAAGTAAGTCTTTTAGTAAATTCAAATGGAAAAAAGGTACAGGAAAAGGCTGCTGGTGTTTTAGGCTTGCGTGAAACAACTCTGCTTTGCTTAGAAAAATCTATTAGGCCGATAGAAAGACGGATTTTCAAGATTCTATCATGGCGCATTGTGCTGTTTTTTTACTCCGGGAGAAAAATGTATTTACAGCTTAATACTTTAAACTAAAATAAACTGCTTTTGCTTATTCTACAGCTTTTTGTTGTTGTTGTTGTAAAGTCCAGTGACTAAGGACAGACAACAATGACAAAAGTGCTGACTTCATGTGAAATTTTGTTTGCAATTTTTAATTAAGCAATCTGTGCAAACCTTTTTTTTTTTTCAACATTAGGAGGAAAGAAAACAACCACACTTGGACACCTGGTGGAAAAACAGCAAATGCTTTTTCATTGCAACCAGATTTCAAAGCAGTGGCGTGCAGCGAGGCAGTGCCCAGGCCCTTAGTTTTCCTCAGGAGTGCTTGATTGTACATCTCGCAAATATGAATCAATTATGTTAGGAGGCACACCTTGCAAGAGGAGCCTGCAGAAGGAAAGCCCACCTAGAGAGGACAAAAAGGAAAAGGAAAAGTCAAAACTGTGTACGTGAAAAAAATCGCTGAAATAATGCTTTTGGACTAGCTCCCTGGAAACATGACTAATGATGTTCCAGTTAGTTACAAAGATTCATTCAGTCCTTACTTGGAAATCTCCTCCTGGTTTTAGTACATTTAAAATTTAAAGCACTTGGCATCTAGAAGGAAAAGCAAGTTCCCAGCAGACCCATAGTGGTTTTTTTTTTTTTTTCTTTTCTTTTTTCTCCCCTTAATGTTATTCAAGTGTGGTTTAAATTCCTTAATGGTTAAAAAGCATTTACTGCTCCTTGAGAGGTTTTGTGATTCGTCTATAGGTGATTTAAGTGATTTAAGTGTTCTGACTCAGTGGCAGACTGAATGCGAACCAGGTTATGGATCAGAGGGAAGATCTGTTTCCAGTTTGTTAATATTCTTTTTAATTAAGCACAAAGAGTTCCAATTCAGGCACAAAGGAGAAGAAAAAGGGAATACTCCTTTAACTGTGGCTATTACACCTTCAATACATTCTCAAAAGTGCAAAAAATCGGAACTATTTTGCTAAAAATAGTAAGACCTGTCCAGTATCTTCTGAAGGTGAGAGAAACACCTACTGATACTTCATACCTACCTTCCGCGTTTCTGAATTACACTTAAAAAATAAAAGTACCCTTTAAGAGAGAAGCCATGAAACCATAAAAATTCATGGTCCTTTAGAGAAATGTTTCACAACTTGCTAATAAATTCACGTACAGACAAAAACAGCATGCCATTTGAACATTCTTAAAACTTCTTTAATGCAAATTTGAGAACATCATTCTCCTTTTTAAAAAAATCCAAGTCACATATTGATAGAAATGATGCCATTTATGTACATGTCCATTCCTTGATGCAAAGACATCAGAATGCTTGGATGTCACGCATTTCCATCTATATTAAATGCTTTAATTCATGCTCTATTGCATTCAACAACTTGCTTCATGTCAACAGGAGATTGTCATGAGGAAAAAGTACTAGCTGTTAATGTCAAGATACTGAAATACAAGTTAAAACTACAAAGTTAGCGATTTTAAATAGTCTGTTTTCATTGGATTCCATAATGAAAATCATGCCATACTCCACAGGCTTTGTATGGCTTATGACAGTCATAAGCTTCATATGCCAAAACCATATGAAAGCTTACCTTAGATGAATACACATTCAAAAATCCTTACTGTGCTACAACTAAGGAAGAGAGAGGGGGAGAGAGAGAGAGAAGTTGTAAGCATTAATAAAAGTGCTAACACCAAAGTTGAGTACTTGTTGGATGAAATTACAGTCATGATTATGCTGAGGTGATTTCATTAATCCTTAGTCATGTGAAAGGTGTAGGAAAATAGAAGCACATGGAATGAAGGGCAGGAATCCAGTCACTTCAAAAGGATCATTAATATGTAAACAATTTATTAATATGCACAACCACAATAAATTGGTTTCTACCCCCCTGTGTCTGAGCAGGTGGCAGAGCCAATTTGATTGTACAGTGAATATTTATGGTAAAAGCTTCCAAACCATTAGCTTAAGGGGGAAAAAAAGCCTACAACATATATATATAGTGTTTTTCAACAAAAGAAAAACATAGACAATAGACAAAGCATTAGTGTACATATATATATGTTGAAATTCTAAAAGGCAAAATTATCAAGCAGACCTAATAATATTTTTAATATAACTAGTATTCTACAATACTGTATTCTAAACCGATTATATATAACTGATCTAAATAAACACAAGACTTAAACAAACTTAGGCTACAAAGTGATTACATACATAATCTACAAAACTCTACAGAGAACTCTAATTCCTCATTTGAAAACTGACATCATCTCTGGGAATTCAGAGAGCAAACACTGTAAACTGAGGCATAGATCTACCTCATTAGAGTTTACGTTGGGTTGTTTACCCAGCCCCAAAGAACTCTTTAAGTTGCTCTTCCAAATGGGAGCGAATCATATACATATGACAGGACTCATTTATAGCTTTATACATTCTGTAACAGGGCCTAGAAATTTCTATTCTTTTAATTTATTCTTTTAATTAAAAAACCAGAAAATCTAACCCATTGCGGTTGAGTCGATTCCGACTCATAGTGACCCTATAGGACATAGTAGAACTTCCCGTATGGTTTCCAAGGAGTGCCTGGTGGATTTGAACT
Source organism: Trichechus manatus latirostris (assembly GCF_000243295.1). NCBI lineage: Eukaryota > Metazoa > Chordata > Mammalia > Sirenia > Trichechidae > Trichechus > Trichechus manatus. The sequence continues at coordinate 2,306,290 of NW_004443963.1, read as the reverse complement.
GCCGACCTTTCGGTTAGCAGCAGCTGTAGCTCTTAATCACTGCACCACCAGGGTTTCCATTCTTTATATTCAATCTTCGGAAACTTTCACATTTAAGACTTTACAATTACAAATTAACTAGTAGCATATTTGTAACCCATCCATCTGTTGGACATTTCATGGGACTGAAATTATTTCACCTAATTCTTTTAGATTCATAATTATGTGAAATAAATATGTGAAATAATTTCAGTCCCATGAAAATGTCCAACAGATAGATGGGTTACAAATATGCTACTAGTTAATTTGTAATTGTAAAGTCTTAAATGTGAAAGTTTCCAAAGATTGAATATATTTTTATTTGTGTCCTGTTCCCATCAACAATACCCAGAATCCTTTTTCTAAAATTTAGCAATTTAAAAATGTTCAGTTTTCGAGTTTCAACATGATTCTAAGGAAACGACACTGGAAACTATCTTAAAGGAAGGTTGTATTTCTCTGCATTTGAAAAATGAACATGTTAAAGCAATGTCATTCGTTCCCCAGTTTTGATAGCCTTACATATAAAATGAGGTCATCCTCAAATACAGCTTTCTGGCTTTACAAACTGGGATCTGCAGTAAAGTACTTAGTTTTCTGGCAAAACTTGGTTCCTAAATTACTTAATATCCTTGAATAATTTGGCCTTCCTTATCCATGGCATAAACACTGTATGCCATGGGCTGCTAAGAAATACCATTAAAAGCAAATGAGAAAGTCAAGCTTTACATGCAATGTGCGTTTTCATGTAAGAGGAATGGAACAGAAAGTAGAAATATCCAGTGGGATATGAACTTTTTAAACCTGTTGCTGCCCCTCCAGGAAGACTGGTTGTCCAGGGGTATTTACTCCTTGATACATCACTGTAGAATTAGAATATTTGTACCAGTATTTATTTATTCTCAGTTGACATTCTTAACCTTTTTTTCCTTTCATAGTTTAACTTAATTCAAGTCACCTATTATCAGATAACAATCTGATGATAAACAATCTCAGCTTCATTTCTAGGACCAAAAGCTTTTACCAATATATCTAGCTGACACTTTACGCATTACATTATTCATTTTACTAAATTCAATTACAGACTATAAAAATATATCATCTACATGCATAACGTTGTTCACTTTCATGGAGGTCTCCCCTCCACATTGAACCATTTATGAAAGCATCATTTTATATCATTAGCAACATTCAGTTATTGAATGTTATTCAGCAACAAAGCACTTACAAGTGGTATTGTTCTGGAGTTTTTTGGCATATTGAAGCATAAACATCAACAATACCTCAGAACAAGTAAGACTAAAACCCATAAACCCATCGCCATTGAGTCAATTCCAACTCATAGCAACCTTATAGGACAGAGTAGAACTGCCCTATAGAGTTTCCAAGGAGTGGCTGGTGGATTTGAACTGCTGACCTTTTGGTTAGCAGCCAAACTCTTAACCGCTAGGCCACTAAGGGTTCCAAGTAACACTACAAGTTTAGAAACCAAAGTATTTGCAACTGTGACCTTAATCTGCATTTAAATCTAATAAAGCAGCTGGAAAAAAATAACATTTTCATTTGTAAGAACTATCTTAGTAGTAAGGGTTGAGGTTTTCTAAGAATATTATATACTTTATATTTGAGGGGAAAAAGAAAAATAAGTTTCCCTATCATTAGGAGTCTACTATACTATATATCTGAGGAGAAAATAAGTGAAAGAATATTGGTTTTCAAAAGCTATAAAAGGAAATGCTGTTTTGTAAGAAGTCTCTCTGCCATATTTATACCATATTTAGGACTAAAAAATTATTTATTTTTTCTATAAATAAACATTTACTATGATTTTCTAAAATAACTACTTATACTAGAGGTTTATGTAAGTAAAGTCATAGTCTTTCTGACTTTTAGATAATTTCTTCATATAGAGAGGTAGGAAAAATAAAGACATTGGTTATCACAGAATGACAACATGATACAATAAGAACAAGATAAAACACATTGGGATCATGTCACCTATTATCCCATCACTGTAACTCTGGCAGATACAGGAGTTTTCACAGTGTCCCAAAGTAGGTTTTGATTGTCAAGAAAAAATTCAATATAAAAATTATAGTCAATTAATATTTTTAAAAAATGGCTTAAGATGGCAGGTTTCTACCACCTAACTCCTTATGTGTTTTCTTGGTCTAAATTACTTGCAATGCGTATAAAAACTAGGATAAATGAAATGCATACCTATAATTGGAGATTCCTTAGTGAGATTTTAGAAGCAATTGTTTATAATACAGGATGCTATATTCTATATGCATAACATATTAAGCACTAAATTAGTAAACTTGTCTATACATATGTTGAAAACCAAACCAAATCCATTGCCATCAAGTCGATTCCGACTCATAGAGACCCTAAAGGACAGAGTAGAACTGCCCCATAGGGTTCCCAAGGAGTGGCTGGTGGATTCAAACGGTTGACCTCTTGGGTAGCAGCCTGAGCTCTTAACCACTATGCCACCAGTTTCACAAAATAGTAAGCTAATTTAAAAATTAGCATGAACTTCTTAATTGAAGTTTCACTGAGTGTTTGCACTAGGATCCTGTTACAGATACCATGCTACCAAATAATATCCCTCTGACTTTATTCATTCTCCCCATGCTGTACACATATAGCATTCCAATGAAGTTAATATTCCTTTAGTTAACAAGAATCGCAAGGGATTTAAGAAAAAAAAAAGTCTACTTAAATAATGAAGTAGCTTTCAACAAATAAATGAGAATGAATGCAAAACGTAAAAATTTCTCCTCTCCCCACACTTCCACCCAACCATTTTGGCAAGCAATTTGGATTTTTGCAGGAAGAACAATAATAAAATGATTTTCTTTAACTTTAACCAATAAAGAGGTCTTGGGCCTCATACCTTTCACCTCCAGTTTGCACTCCATCTCCGCGGCACCTAGTTCATTGACCGCTTTGCAGCTGTAGGTGCCACCGTCATAGGGGCTGGGTTTGCGAATCTCCAGGGTGCAGACCCCCTGGTTGCTGAACATCCTGTATCGTGGGTCATCCACAATAGCAACTTTGTTTTTCATCCAGGTTATTTTGGGCTGAAGTTAAGATTGAAGAAAGTTAGGTCAAACTTGCTTGTATTTAGCATATTAATAGACCATCAGAGCCAGTGGCAGAATTTTAAAGCCCAGCTTAAAAAGAAAGCACATCTAAGAAAAATGCACATCTACTACAGCACACCTCTCTCGAATTAAATTCTACTTAACGCTTGGCAAGCAGGCAAACGAGCAGTCCTGGAGAAATCAGCCAGATTTGTTCAGAGGACAGCTCTAGGGCAAACTTCTGAAACAGATTCAGTTGCATTTAAATCTAATCTACAGACCCATGATGTTAACTCATCCTAAAACCAGGTGCCGTGGAGTCACTTCTGACTCATGGCGACCTCATGTGTGTCAGAGTAGAACTGTGCTCCATAGGGTTATCATGGCTGTGACCTCCCAGAAGTAGATCGCCAGGACTTTCTTCCAAGATGCCTCTGGTTGGGTTCAAACGACCAACCGTTCAGTTAGTAGCTGAACCGTTTAACCGTTTGCACCACCCAAGGACTCCCTAGTAGTTGCAAGATCAGTTTATATTATCACTTACAATTATAACATGGAAGACATAAAAGAGTGAGTTTGGGGTTAGTTCTTAAATTTCATTAATTTAATAGAAAACCATGGTACCTTAGGATTCCCTCTCACACTGCAGTTCAGGGTGGCATTGTAACCAGCTACAGCATAGGTGTTAACCAAAGGCTGAGTAAACATGGGTGCCTCAGTGAAATCGAAGTCATCATACACTGGATTTTTGTAGATTTTACCTTAAAAACAAACACTAAACATCTACAAGTTGGCCAGAGATTATATTATTCCTGCCATACTTTAGTCGCGATTAAAAGTTCCCTGAGCTTAGAAAAACATGTAAAAACCTGGGCAAACGCCACACGGCACACTTTCTGAAGGGTACAGATATATAGCCCATCACACGTGGCACAGGACACCAGAGCAGTTAAGTGAAACTTAAATAAATATTGAGAAGAATTCGGTGTCTGAGTATTTTGATCAGAAATGTGTTCTAATATGAAAGTAACAAGGAAGCACTTTAAAGACAGTGATTTATGATGAAATGAAACGGTTAAGGGTGGAATTCGGCTTCTTCTTTCATTGCAGAGTGGGTCCATGTGTAGCTATACTGAGGGCGTCCAAGAATAAAAGTAACAGAAATTCAAGAAGTAAATGCCTATTTTTTCCTATCCCTGTGATTTTAGCCATTTAGAGACCAACTGCTCAAAAGCTGGAATGAATTAAAGCTTACATTTTGAAAAATGTAACAATAATATCGTTTCACTTGAAAATTTTTACTTAGAAAACTATGATTTTACTTGGGCATTTTTACTGTAATTTTAAAGTGTGTTTATCATATTCTTATTCCCTTTCATCACATCTCTCTTTCTTTGTCTTCTCCTTCCAGTCACCGGGAACCAAGGTTTCCAGATATCCAGTCTACTCACCATCCTTGGCGATCAGGGCGCTCTCTTTAGTCCTTGTTGCATCCTCACTGAGGCCACACATGTTTTCAGCAAAGACCCGGAAATAATATTCATTTCCTATTACCAGTTCAGTAATGGTGGCACTGGTTCGGTGATAATGTTCAATGACAGTGAACCATTCCTGAAGGAAAAAAATAAATAATTTGAGGAAAATCACATAAAAATACACAAAATTTCTAACTGTTGCTTAGTATAAAAACGGGGTTCCTTCATAACTAAAAGAAATTAAATTGTAATTTAAATGTAATTTAATCTTCATTTCCACATTAAATTCACACCTTAGCTATAATCTATTATTTTTATATTGTCTTCATATCTGTACTACCTGTCTATATCTATCTTTTGTATAACAAAGTATAACTATAAAATTTTAGTGCCAACTTATCTGTTATGTGGAAAAGAGGAAACAAACTCCTTAGAGAGAAATTAAGATTGTCTAATAAATTTGCCTAATATTATTAACTTAGGGCCTTTCAGGTCTTTGCTCAGATACATCACCTCCTCACAGAGAATTTCCTCCCTACACTTCCCCACTGTTTTGGGCACCCTCTATCACCTTAGCCTGGTTAATTTTTCTTCACAGCACCTGCTACCTTAAATTATATTGATATTTACTACTTTACTTGTTTACTGTCTGTCTCCCCCACTGGAATGCACATTCCATGATGGTGGAGATTAATGTTTTCTTCTCAGTCCTTGTATTCTCAATGCCTATCACAGAGCCTGGCACGTAGTAGGTGCTCAATAAATATTTATAGGATGCTTGAATGAATGAGTAGTTAAAGCTACATTAAACTTTTTTTTTTTCAATTGTCTCCTCATCATACCAAGAAATACAGTAGTTTCAAAGTTTATCTTGCAACCAGTAGGAAAATCACATCGCACCATGCATGTTTCATACCACTCACTGAGAAAATACATTTGCTGACAGAAAGTTAATAAAGGGAACTCATTTTCTCTGGAACTTTTAGGGGCCATCATGATTTCTAGGTATTTTTGAGATGTTTAAGATGTAGGAAAATGTAGTTACTTCCTTGTCTATTCCCTAAGCATCTTATGCAAACTTTTATTCTCACATGTACTACTTGCATTATCATTTGGTTTTATGTCTTCTTGACTAGACTGTGAGTACCTGAAGAATAGGAGCTGTCTTTTTTTTTTTTTTTTAAGATCCAGTAGATAGAACAGTGCTCAACACATAGTAAGTGATTGAATAAATGAAAGTTTGGATACACATAATAAAAACGTTTTTGAGGGGTACGAATGATTATAGGAATTTAAGTGAAGAACAGCATGTGAAGCCACAATGCAACAACGGGGTGGTGGTCTCCTGGGCAGTGCACAGGGCAGAGAGCATCTTCTGTTCTATAAGTCTGCCCCACTGAAACACGATAGAAACACCGGGTGTAGGGGCTGGGGGTCATCACCTGTCACCAGGCAGACCTCAGTCACATGAAACAGCAGGAAAGTCCTGGCTCACCAGGATCTAACTGGATATCTAAGAAAATAAATGTTGGGCAGGTTTGATGGGGAGGAAGAATGAGAGTGAGAGTGGCCTGAAGGGCCCTCCTATAGTAACCATCCCTTTGCTGTCGTGTGGATTCTGACTCAAAAGTTCTACTCAAAGTAGAACTGCCCCATAGGGTTTCCAAGGCTGTAATCTTTATGAAAGTAGACTGCCACATCATTCTCCCACAGGGCAACTGGTGGGTTTGAACCTCCGACCTCTCAGATAGCAGTCAAGCGCTCAACCCCTACACCACCAGGGCTCCTTACAGTAACTGTGGTACCCATGAATTCACTGCCAATGTCAGGTCTAAGGTCCAAGGAGGAACCCTCACTGCTAAGTAAATCCAAGGTGTTCAGGTACTTCCCTTGCAGAGTCATGCATCAGTCCTGCTCTCAAGCTGCCCAGGTTTAGATGAAAGAGCCCGCTTTAGATGCCAAATCTGATCTTGTCATGTAATACCCATCCAGGAAAAAAAAAAAAAAAAAGATGTGCTAAAAATAGCCTATGGAAAGCAGAGGCTTGAAACCTCTTGGTGATGAGTCTTCTTGTTACTTAGACTGCTCTTTTCAACTCTTTCCCCTTCTTCTATAATCCTGTGTGGCTTCATGAACAAAGATCTACTAGTGTAAAGACCTAAAGACTTCCTATCAATATCATAAAGGATGATGTTTAACTCTTTTCGTGAGAATGAAAAATGCCTCTATGCCATTTATGTCCAAATACTCATTTATTCATTCATTCATTTATAGGTAGAGTAGGTAGTAGGGTGTAGTGGATGAACGCTGATTCAGAAAGACCCAGACTTTGCCATTTAAAAGCCAGTGACCTCCAGCAAGTCCTTTATCTTCTCTGAACCTCAGTTTTCTCATCTGTAGAACAGGGGTAACAATAATTTATACTCCAACTGGGTTGTTCTTGAATACCCCAAGCTCTTTCCCTTCTCAAGACCTTTGCACATGTTACTCCCTTTAGGATCTTTCTTTTCTAAGCAGTGTCTTTTTTTTTTTTTCCTTTTGATATATAGATCCACATGATCCAACATTTATTTCATGAGGAGAAAAAGTTGCATGGGTGTAAATGTGAGTCAGAATCCAGAGTGAGCAAATATTTGCTGAAGAAATGAATTTTATTAATAAAATAATAATAAATTACTCCCATTGAGCATTATGCCAGCTGCTTTACATTTTTAGCTGTATAATAACCAAAAAGGTAAGTATTTGTGCCCCTATTTTATAGAAGAGGAAAATGGAGATCAAAGAGGTTAAGTGACTGTCCATAGACACATAACGGTAAGTGGCAATACTGGGATTCAAATCCAACTCTCTGTGGCTCCAAAGGCTTACCCTTTCTAATACGTCAGACTACTTCTCCACAGCCCCCATGAGTTCCTTGCCAGAGAAGACCTCATGCCTCCCCCTTTACCTCTGATGAAATGAGATTTTCCCTGTTTGAAAGCTTAACCCTTTGCTGTTGGTACTGAACCAGAGAAAGCCAAACCTTACCATGCTCTTCTTGTCAGCCTTCTGGATTGTGTACCCTGTGATGGCAGCATTCCCGTCATCCTTTGGTGGTGTCCATGTGAGAGCAACATTCTCCCCCCAGACATCTTCAATCTTCACAAATTGAGGTGGGCCAGGACGGTCTATGAGCATAAAATCACGGCATCACTGTAAAGCTACGTTCCTTCCCAACCTGTAGCTTGTTACATGAGGATATTTTTTAATGCCCTTCCTTGTATTACAGTGTCCCTGGGTGGTGCAAATGGTTAACGTGATCAGCTGATAACTGAAAGGTTGGATGTTTAAGTCCACCCAAAAGGTGCTTTGGAACAAAGGCCTGGTAATCTGTTTCTGAAAAATCAGCCATTGAAAACCCTATGGAGCACAGTTCTACTCTGACACACATGGGGCCGCCTTGAGTTGGAATCGACTTGAAGGCAACCGTGTTTTTCTTTATCTTACAGGAGGCAGAACTCTCCCAGGCCCCTATCATCTTCCACTAGAATGGCAACATGTCAGATTGCAAGGGCACAAGGCTGTCTCCACACTCCTCTCAACTTAACAAAAAACAAGAGTTTAGCCAATGGAAAAAGAATGTTTAGTTTAAGGGGCGTGAACTTTCTTCCAAAGGGAGGCTTGCCACAGGAAGTTGCCCCTTGGTTACAGAATCCAGCAACTTTGCTGAAATATAACAATAAAAATGACTGGAAACAAGGCTTCTCCCAGCTCTGCTCTTGAATTTATTTCTTGACAATGCAAAAATTACAGAACCATTCAAGTGAGAGGGGTCTATCCATATAGGATCCTTCCTCTAATTCTTCTAACTCTGGACCTAAGTAAGACCTAACCTTATTTATTATTTGGCCAGATAAGCATATAGCTCGCCCTTCAGTGTTTAACTGTTTAACTTGGTTTAGCTAAGTCTTCCTTACATTTAACAAAAATTCTTCATGCTCCATTAAAACATTATTATCAGTGAATTTTAGGTGCAGTAAGAAACATGTTAAACTATGTCTAGAATTTACAAGGTTTTTTTATGCAACAATTCAACACAGGAAACTGTTTTATCATCAGGGTATTAAAAGACTAAGAGAAAGAGAGAAGCTAGATATAAAGCAGTACAGATGGTTTTCACTAAAAAGTATATACATTAGTTTTCTTTAATAAATGCCCCAAATCTCCCATGAGGAGTCCTTTTATTCAGTTAAAAATTATTTTGAAATGCTAACAAATCTTACTTCATCTTTGTTTTTTTTTAAACTCAGAATTTTATGTCGAGCCAGGCTGACAAACATTCCTACTCCTGCCTTAATTACAAGGACCATTAGTCACCATGTTGCTTTGACAGAACGTCCTTGTTCCTTTCTCCAAACCTACCAACGACCTGGATGTCTATCGATGCGGTTTCTGTGAATTTTCCCACTTTGACTTGTAGATCATACTTCCCAGAGTGGCTCCTCTCTGCTTTTCTGATAAATACGATAGTATCAGTCTCAGAGTTGCGAATATTTATTTCATTCTTATCAATTTCCACACCATCCTTTTTCCAAGTTAATTCAGGTTTTGGTTTTCCCTAAAAAGAAAGACAGAAAAAGCAGAGGGTGGTGGGAATCAGATTGTTCCAAGGTGTGTGTGTGTGTGTGTGTGTGTGTGTGTGTGTGTGTGTGTGTGTGTGTGTTCCAGCATCACAAATATGACACTGGCTTGACACATTCTAGGCGATTCTGGAAAACAATTTCGCAGTGGTCAGCTACAGCAGTAACAGTAATACTGCTGCTTGTTGACTGCATTTGTGGGCAAGGTGCTATGTTATTTCCCTTAATCTTCATATCAAGATAAGTATCATTATCCTCATTTTTTAGAAAAAGGAGTTGAATGACTTGCCCAAGGTCTTGCAGCTAACTGCTGGAACCAAATCTCACACCCAGGTCTCCTAGGCTCCAAAGTCTGCACAATACAGCATAATGGTCAAGAGCATGGACTCTGGGGCCATGGAGTCCGTATTTGGATCCTGACTCCACCAGTTATTAGCTGTGTGACCTCAGTCAAATTAGTTAACTCTCTGTGCTTTGGTTTCCCAATCAGAAAAAAGGAACAAGGATAGTACCTATCTCACAGGATGGTCATAAAGATTGAAGTCTTTAGGAACACTACATAAGCGTTTTTTATTAATACTATCTAGATATTGACGAGCCCTGGTGGCACAGTTTTTAAAGCGCATGGCTGCTAACCAAAAGGTTAGCAGTTTGAACCAACCAGCTGCTCGGAGGGTGAAAGATGTGGCAGTCTGCTTCCATATGGATTACAGCCTTGGAAACCCTACTGTGTCCTATAGGGTTGCTGAGTCAGAATCGACTCGACAGCCACGGGTTTGGTTTCTGGTTATCTAGATGTTAATGATTATCATTCCATTGTACTCAGTGGCGTCACTAGAGGGATACAAGGGGTGCAGACCACATCAGGTGACATTGTCAGAGGGGGCGACACCAAAATGACTGTCTATAAAATTTTTGTGCTGTGTTTCAGCAGAAATTTATTATTTTTTATAAAAACAGCCCTGCAGTTAGTTATAACAACAGAAACATTTTTGGTAAGCCCAGCTTACATGTATCAATATACCTACAAGGCTAAAACTCTATGCTAATTTACTGTTTGAACCTTCTAATGCGCTCTGGTCAGAGCGGTCATTGTTACCCAATTACAATGACTTTGAATCATGTGGCTTCATTTGAACACACTGGTATTTTTATAATCGCTGATTTTGTCAAATTTTCTGGTGTTTCAGTGACAATATTGTGGTAATTAGCATGGCGGAAAGGTGATACCATGAGTTACTGGACTAGGTGACACCTACCCTAGCGATGCCACTGACTGTACTGCGCTGCTCATTTCAGACTTGTCTATAATTCTCTCTGTTCTCTCCAGCTGCTGAAGCTATTCTTTAAGAGCAGCCTTTTTCATAGTTATAGTCTCATTCATGGACATGAGTTCTAGTTTATATTATAAAGGAATTTCCTGTATTTCTGGCAGGCACATCCCTGCAGAAAGGAACCAAGCATTAATCTCGTCAGGATATGTATAGCCTTCCTAATGTGCTTCTAATGTGGCTTGTTGATTATGTGACCCCTTAGGATAAGAGGGGAGCCCCTAGGTGGTGCAAACAGTTAACACACTTGGCAGCTAACCAAAAGGTTGGAGGGGTTTGAGTTCATCCCCGGGCACCTCAGAAGAAAGGCCTGGTGATCTACTTCCAAAAAATCAGCCATTGAAAACCCTGTGGAGCACAGTTCTACTCTGACACACATGGGGTCACCATGAGTCAGAATCAGCTCCATGACAAGTGGCTTTGGTTATGATGAGGGCTGTGGGAGACACACATCAACCCCCTTAAAGAATTGTAGAGGTGCTCAGACTTACAAATGGCAAGTAGAAAACAATATTGTTAAAGACAGAGAAAAATAGTTACAGGTCCTGTTTCCTTAGATGTACAATTTGCTATTAGCTATAGAGAAAAAAAAAAGTGAGTTCTCTGATAGCATAACGGAGTGACAGAAGCACTGGATTAAGTGTCAGGAGACACGGACTCTGCTTTTGTCATTACCATTTACTTGCTGTGTGACCCTGGTCAAGTCACCTAACTTCTCTGAACATCAGCTTTTTCCTTTCTCAAGTAGAAGAAGGAAATTTGCCCTTCCTGCCTCACAGGGTATTTCTGAGGATCCAATGAGAAAATGTTTATGAGAACTCTAGATATTATACAAGTATGCAAACACAACACACTAACCTCATTACCACCCTTCCTGGCAGCTGGTCAGCCTCTGGGAAGCCATGCCTGTGAGGTCCCTGTTCTCATGCTGCTTCCCTCTCCCAAACCCCCTGATCTCCATGATCGGGCAACCTGGATTAGCCCTAGTGTGGCAATGATGCTCCAACTAGAGGGCTGATTTCAGCAGCTCCCGTCAGGGCTGGGTCTGACTACCGAGCCCCTGCCTTGGTTCCACTCCTGGCTGTATTTGAGGCTGTTGGGAGGACAGAAGTGGGAGGAACCTTGCCAAGCCATCTCCTTCCTCCTCTGCTGTATTGATACTTTGCATTCTCCTTAGCTTTCATTCTGATGTTCTACACTGCGTATGAGTATGCGTATGAGCATGGGTATGATGAGTATGTGTATGGGTATGGGTATGAGTATGGGTATGAGTATGGGTATGAGCATGGGTCTGAGTATGGATATGATGATTATGTGTATCGGTATGGATATGTGCATGGGTATGGGTATGATGAGTATGTGTATGGAAATGGGTATGAGTATGGATATGATGAGTATATGTATGAGTATGGGTATGAGCATGGGTACCGGTATGGGTAGGATAAGTATGTGTATTAGTGTGGATATGAGTATGGGTATGAGCATGGGTACGGGTATGTGGGAAGCCTATTCTCAGGCTTGGGACCCGAGTGCAGTGAGGATGGCCTGAACTGGCTTTCTCTTGAGCTTGGTTTTCATGGGACCCTGAGTTTGAACAGAGCTCTCTCTCTCTGTGTGTGTGTGTGTGTGTGTGTATGTGTTTGTATATGTACAGAGACCAAAATTCTCATTCTAGAGGCATGTTGTCCCATACAATAGCCATAAGCCACATGTGGCTATTTAAATTAAAATTAATCAAAATGAGAAAAAATTAAAAATTCAGTTCCTCAGTCACACTAGTTCCTATTCACACATTTCAAGTGCTTGATAGCCACATTTAGCTAGTGGCTACTATATTGGACAGTGCATATATAGAACATTTCCATCAGTTCAGAAAATTCTATCAGACAGGGATGTCTAGAGGCATGAAAGGAGCCATAGGAGTAAGAAGGTGGGGATGGGATATGTGTGTGAGGGGCCAAAAGTGATTATTGAAGGGGAAGCCTGATTAATCTGTGAATAACAGAAGCTTTTGCTGGAGCAATGATTTAACAATGTTGGCATATTTCAGTTAGTGGCATCAAGGTTTCACATTTCAGTTATCCCTCTTATTCTGATTGGAGTTTCGTTTGGTTTGGGATAATTGTGGGAAGGAAGCACATGCCGTTTTCCTCAATGTTACTCCGAGAACTTCACTTAAAACCAAGATCAGTTTTACAGGTTTGTAGGACTAGAAAGAATCTTCAAGCATTTCTTCTTTTGGTGGATTCTTGCTGTTTCCTCCCTGTTGTTGTTGAGTCGATTCCGACTCATACTGACCCTATAGGATAGAGGAGAACTGTCCCATAGGGTTTCCTAGGCTCTAATCTTGACAGGAGCAGATTGCCAGGTCTTTTCTCCCACTGAGTTGCTGGTGAGTTCAAACTGCTGACCCTTCTGTTAGCAGCCGAGTGCTTAACCATTGCACCACCAAGGCTCCTCATTTCCTCTCTACCTCACCCTAATCTCTGATCTTCAGACAAGTCTAGATCTAATTTGTCTCATGCAGAAGGAAAATCTATGACAAGGTTTTTTTTTTTTTTTTAATAGATTTCTCTACTGCTAAAGCAGGAGATTGTTTAATAGTCCCCCAAATCTCTTCCATTATTAACCTACTCTCCCTCTGAGGAAATCCTCACTCATGATGAACTTAACGCTAGAGAGTCTCCCTCTACTTCTTAAACACCCCAGCCCTGGAAAGAGAAAATGAGCGAACCCTGAATATTACCTGGAAAGGTATAACCATATTGATGGCTTCTCCAACTCTGCGGATGTAGGTTTGCTTCAGGTGCCTTGGGATGCGAATCTTTGGAGCCTCTGAGTAAAAGAGCAAAATGTTGCGATCAGCACAGTATACTGAAAATAGCTTTACCCAAACCTAACAGAAAGATGCTCACTGGGATTCATTCTTGCGATCACGTCTCTGCAGTTAAATCTTAGATGTGTCACTAATAGATTATATGGTAAGAACTTTAGAGAAAAACACCAATTCTTTTTCTTAAGGCCATATACAAATTTTTCTAGTTTCTAACAGCGAGTATACTCTTTAATGAACAGTCCATTAAAGATCAGCAGGTGCCACTTTAGCTGATAGTACTGCCCATTCTTTCTCATTAAGAGGAAAAGTTTAAAGCACCTGTCAAAAACCTGTTGAAGTCAAGTCAATTCCAACTCATAGCAACCCTACAGGATGGAGTAGAACTGTCCCATAGGGTTTCCAAGGAGTGGCTGATGGATTTGAACTGCTGACCTTTTGGTTAGCAGCTGAGCTCTTAACCACTTTGCCACCAGGGCTCCTTTAAGCACCTAGCACTTGCTATTTAGGTAATTCTGTTGAATTTGAGAGTAACTTTTTCCCTGTGTGACTGTGGTGAAGTACATATAACAAGAGACCCTAGCCTACTGTGAATCAATATTCATTAATTAAACACCATGAGGATAATATGACATGTTGCTGCAAACCCATCATGAGTGGAGAGTCAAAGGCTCATAGCCTCACAGGGACAAAGCAGGTCTCATTACTTGAGTGCTTAGTATGTGCCAGATACTAGGCTAAATGTTTTCTAATTTGAATGAACCAATTTAGTGTCACAGCCACTTTATAAAGTTGTTGTTGTTAGCGAACTTTGAGTCAAGCCCCAACTCATGGGGACTCCATACACAATGGAATGAAATGCTGCCTGGTCCTCCACCATCCCCATGATAGTTGCAGATTAGATCATTGTGATCCACAGGGTTTTCATTGGCTGATTTTTGGAAGTATATTGCCAGGCCTTTCTTCCTAGTCTGTCTAGTCTGGAAGTTCTGCTGAAACCTGCTCAGCAACGTAGCAACGTGCAAACTGTCACTGATGGATGGGTGGTGATTATGCACGTGGTGCACTGGCCAGGAATCGAACCCAGGTCTCTTGCCTGGAAGGTGAGAATTCTACTACTGGACCAACACTGCCCTCCAAGTTGACAACAAATACTGTAAATTCTTCCTTGAAATGACAGGCTCACTCCATTTAATTTTTCTAGAAAATGTCTGCCAAATACCCAAGCCTGACTAACCACAGTTTCTCAGTCATTCTTTCAAGTAACAATGGAGTTTCATGGAAAAAAGTCATTAGTTTAGCCGCCAACTCAATTTCACAAGAGCTCTCCTGGTGATGGAAACCCTGGTGGCATAGTGGTTAAGAGCTACGACTGCTAACCAAAGGACTGGCAGTTCAAATCCACCAGGCGCTCCTTGGAAACCCTATGGGGAAGTTCTACTCTGTCCTATAGAGTCGCTATGAGTTGGAATCGACTCGATGGCAATGGGTTTCCTGGTGATATGAGCCCTGGTGGTACAGCGGTTAAGCATTCAGCTGCTAACTAAAAAGGTCAGCAGTTCGAATCCACCAGCCACTCCTTGGAAAACCTATGGAGCAGTTCTACTCTGTCCTATAGGGTCACTATGAGTTGGAACTGACTCGACAGCAACGCTTTTTTTCTTTCCTGGTGACAACCATTATACCGTGTCATGCAGCAGACGTGTTTTGTACATACTTCACATTTGATCGTCACAGAAAATATTGAAAAAACATGTACTCATGATCAAGATTTAATAAAATTAATAATGCTAAAAATAATCAGTATATAATATAATTAATAATAATAAATTTAATACTTTTTATGGCTTCATCAAGAACATTCTAAGGCAAAACTGGGCACTTCTATTTTAACCGCGAGTGCATGGTGGTGAAGAATACAAGGAACACTAGTGCCGTTTGGTGTCACTGACTTCATTTGTACTAAGGCACCAGAAATTTTACTCACCATCACTTTTGTGACATACGTGCAAATGTCAAAAACATTGCAAAGGGCAAATAATGTATTCATATTATGATAAGAACAGTTCTGACTGTGCAGACCCATTTTAGCCATATGGCTGCTGTAGGAATAGTTTTCACTGCTGTGTCCACATGACCTCTCTCCCATGTGAACACGCAGCTCAGCCAGAGATGCTCATGTAACCTGGTAAAGTTAACTGATCTTCAAAGTACCAAGTTATAAAAACCTGAGCTGACTTCCCACACTTGCTATTATGGATTGAATTGTGTCCTCCAAAAATATGTGTTGTAAATCCTACTATATTCATTGCTGTTGGGTGGATTCTGACTCATAGTGACCCTACAGGACAGAGAAGAACTGCCCCATAGGGTTTCCAAGGCTGTAATCTTTACAGAAGCAGACTGCCACATTTGTCCCCCCTGAAGAGCAGCTGGTGGGTTCAAACTTCCGACCTTTTGGTTAACAGCCAAGTGCTTAACCACTTCGCCACCAGGACTCCAAATTCTACTATACCTGTGGTTATCCCATTTGGGAATGGGTTGCCTTTGTTATGTTAATGAGGCAATATAGTGTAGGGTGTGTTTTCAGTCAATCTCTTTTGAGATATAAAAGAGCAGATTAAGCAAGCAGAGATGGGGGAAAATAGATGCCATGTGACATAAGCTTTCCAAGGAACGAGGAAACAGAAGCTGAAAAGAGACAAGGACCTTCCCCCAGAGCCCACAGCTTTCCTCTAGAGCTGGCGCCCTGAATTTGGACTTTTAGCCTCTTAAACTGTGAGAAAATAAATTTCTGTTTGTTAAAGCCACCCACTTGTGGTATTTCTGTTATAGCAGCACTAGGTAACTGAGATACTTGCTTTTCTGTTCATTTAAAAATCATAACAATATAACATTCTAATGAAAAATAACTACTTTTCATTAACAAAACATTAGTGAGATGAGTGGCCTTATTTTATATTTTGGCAAATATCTTTAATGTTTGACTTAATAGAGGACAGCTGGGTTCTCAAAACTGCTTCTGCGTTCAATCTGCTGCAATATGTTGAATTGGTTGAAGCATATTAAGAAAATCCAACTTCACATAGATATGTAGTTGGAGAGGGAGGAATATTTTTTTTTGTATTTTTTTTTATTGTTGTAGTTTAAGCGAAAGTTTACAATTCAAGTTAGTCTCTCATACAAAAATTTATACATACATTGTTATGTGACCCTAATTGTTCTCCTTGTACTGTGACAACACACTCCTCCTTTCCACCCGACTTCCTGTGTCCGTTCAACCAGCTCCTGACCCTCTCTGCCTTCTCATCTCACTTCCGGGCAGAAGCTATCCATTTAGTCTCATGTATCTACTTGAGCTAAGAAGCACACTCTTCACGAGTATCATTTCATGTCCCATAGCCCGGTCTAATCTTTGTCTGAAGAGTTGGCCTTGGGAATGGTTTTAGTTCTGGGTTGACAAGAGAGTCAGGGGGCCATGCTTTCTGGGGTTCCTCCAGTCTCAGACCATTAAGTCTGGTCTTTTTACTAGAATTTGAGTTCTGCATCCCATCCTTCCCCCACTCCATCAGGGACTCTCTGCTGTGTTCCCTGTCAGAGTGGTCATCTAGTAGCAGGGCACCATCTAGTTCTTCTGGTCTCAGGCTGATGAAGTCTCTGGTTTATGTGGCCCTTTCTGACTCTTGGGCTAATACTTTCCTTGTGTCTTTGGTGGTCTTCATTTTGGTGGTCTTCAATCATTTACTCCGGGTGAGTTGAGACCAATTGATGCATCTTAGATGGCCACTCACAGGCTTTTAAGACCCCAGACGCCACTCACCAAAGTAGGATGCAGAACATTTTCTTAATAAACTTTGTTATTCCAATTGACCTAGA
>NW_004443963.1:2241752-2288949 GCF_000243295.1 Trichechus manatus latirostris | reverse complement strand
CCAATTGACCTAGACGTCCCCTGAAAGCATGGTCCCCAGACCCCTGCTCCTACTACTCTGTCCCTCGAAGTGTTTGATTGTATTCAGGAAACTTCTTAGCTTTGGTTTAGTTCAGTTGTGCTGACTTCCCCTGTAGTGTGTGCTGTCTTTCCCTTCACCTAAGAAAATTCTTGTCTACTATCTAGTTAGTGAATAACCCTCACCCTGAGGGAGGAATATTTTAATAAAATTTTCAGCTAATTGTGGATATTCCTCTTTGATTCTATACTAAAACATGATAAGTGGTAGTTTTCTTAAAGGTTAGCTGCAATGTGGAATTTGAAACCACATCAGTAAACTTTCTATTCTGTTACATTAAAACCCACTGGTCTACCTTGTGTTTGGAATGTATCTTTTACTCATGCCTGAAAAGGGTTGTTTTGTTCATTTCTAACTCCCCGGAGGCATTAGTAAAATATCAAAGCAGTAATGAAATAGGAAGCAGCCCTGTGTGGCTGCTAACCAAAATGATGGTTCAAACCCCCCCAGCTGCTCTGTGAGAGAAAGAGCTGGCAATCTGCTCCCATAAAGATTACAGACTACAAAACCATAAGAGGCAGTTCTACTCTGTCACCTGGGGTCGCTATGAGTCAAAATTGACTCGATGACACCTAAGAACGAAGAAATAGGAGGTTTTGAGAAAGAAAGAAGTTAAAAAACATAAATACAAGCAAACAATGGAGAACAGAGAAAGAATTTTTAAAGCTTTGCCGCCTACCTATGATTTGCTTTACGAGAATAGGCTGTGAATAGTACTTAGGCTCGCTGGCGCCGGCCGCATTCATAGCCTTCACGCGCACATAGATCCTTGCATCCGTGGGCAGATCTGGGATGGTGAACTTGGTCTTTTCAATCAGTTCTTTGTTTGCAGTTATCCAGTGGTCAGCTGAAATCCATGAAAGAAAAAAAAAAAAAAAAAAAAAACAAGGAGGAATGGTGCTTAGTGAAAGAAGTCATGATAATCGTTACAATAGACTCCAAATTAGTATTTTATTCATAATGAAATCTCTGGGAGTGAATCTGATTTTGGTCTGGACTCAGACTACATGGGTGAGTATTTTTCACATTTAAATGAAAAATGGCTTAAAATGGCTAACATAAACAACAGGAAGAAGGATAAACGATCAGATTCTGTTATTTCTGAAAAAAAATTCTTATTCAGGATACTAGTATATCCCAAATAATAGTAACTGTTCCCAATAATTTGACAGCAGTATTGTTCCAATTTGGTCTTATTATGATTAGTGTAACCATGATATTTAACCATATATATACATTAAAAGTCAGAAAAAAGAGGAAAATGCTATTCCTATGAATGAGAGACGTCAACCTTTGTTAGGCATATAATCTCTCTGTTTTTTCTTGGCTGATTTATTATTGAAAGCCACTAATATGAGCATAGGGAATCTGATCATGTTCCCATTTGTGAAGAAAAGAAGCTCACATCCACGGCAAAGAGGAAACACAGGTCAGAAGTCAAAACCTCACAAGGAGATGGCACAATTCTTTCCCATTTACTAAAAATCAGATTTTTTTTTTTATTTTAGCTTTTGGTAGCTTTGTCTACAGCATCAAGAGAATTTAAACCCAGCATTAAGGGCTTTCAAATATTTCATCTTCTGAAAGTTTGTATGCATTATGCCCACAGGAAAAGAAGAACGTTTGGAGCACACATTATTAATTTATCCCCCCACCCCAAGTCTAAGGGTTTCTTGTGTGTGGATGGTGGGTGTACTTCATTCTCAGTCATGGAGCATCCCCAGAACTTTACCACATAGTAAGAAAGTTTGAGAGCTTTCATAAAATACTTTACCTGGTATATCATACGCAGCCTCCCCATTTTCATTAGACTGTTTTGCTGATGTACCTTTGAGAGTCCGTCATTAAAATTAATTAAAGACACCCACTTTTCACACCAGAAGAATATCGTTATCAGTAGTCAGCATTCTCTGTTAGTAAAGGATGCAACGTATGCAAAGATATTTGTCTTCAGAGCAGCGACGGAAGAGAACAAACATATTAGTGGGGGCTCCTCAGGAGAGGCACAGCCTGCTGTGTTCAGGCTGCGGTTCTCGTCCTGAGGCACCTGCCACAAAGACGAGCAGGGAGAGGAAAAGAGAAGAAGGGGAAGGAGGCTGGGGCACCTCCAGCTGTGGGAACAAGAGGTAGGGACGAACAAAGCAGGGCTGAAGAAGAAGGAGGCGCAGGCCCTGGGGTCCACAGGGAGCAGCACATGGTGGAACAGTCTATCCTTGCCCCTGTCCCTGTCACCCTAGTCTAGGAGGATCCTCTTGGGTCCCCGGGTACAGTGCTATCACTGTGGGGTTCACTCATCAGAGTCTGGGAGTCACTTGTGACAATGCCATCTCTGTCTTACCAGGGCTCTAGTTCTGAAGGGAACTGAAATGGGAACTGCCCCAGTAGCCCAGGAGGCAGCCCTGGTTGCCAGGACAACAAGCTCTGTGTCCAGAAAACCAATTGAGCCTGCCTGGGCCCCTGTATTCCACGTGGGTAGAGGGGATCTTGCTGGCTCTCAAGGTGGCCTTGGGCATACCCCCTGGTTTGCAGTGATGACTTTCTAGAAGGAAAGAGGACCGGCCACTCCTGAGAACCCTTTCCTGTCTCTTGTTCCAACTTTACGAGGAGTACTGGGGAGAAGGAGCAGGAAGCCAGAATATCCTGGCAGCTAGGAGGGGATGTGGTCGACAAAAGTGACTTATGACTTAGAAAAAGAGACACTGCTTTAAGCAAACGGTCTGTTTGGGAGCTATGGTGTTGGTATTTTCATAGTCAAGAGATGATTGATGAGAAGGTGAAAACAGGAGATGAGAAAACACATAGGAAAGAGTAAAGAACCAGCAAAGGAGAACATTTCAAGAGCAAACAGGATGGAAAAAGATCAGAGGGGAACAAACATAGCCCACCCCTTCACATTTGAACCACTTGAATTGAGGGAGACTGAGAGAAAGAACATGGTGTCCAGGGGATGGGGAAGGAATATGAAAGTTATTTGACATGATAGACATTTTAAATAAAGAATAAACGAACTTGAGTGAAGAAAGAAAACAGAGAATAAAATGTCACAGGCATCAAAACAACAACAAGAGAAAGGCAGTCAGAAACAACACACCATCTTATAAAAGAAAGAATTCTCTTACAGAATAAAACCTGAGATATCTAAAATCAATAAACACTACAGAAAATTAGTCTGGAGGACAACAGCCATTAAAAGAGACTGAAGAATAGGGCAGCCACATAAAGAAAGTAAGGAAGGACCGCAAGAAGAAAGATACAGACGTTATAAAAGAACTTCCATAGAAAGCTAATTCCAAGACGTTATGTGGCAAAATATATACATAATAATGACTGTGTACATATACATATGTATATACACACATACATATGTATCTACGCAGACCACACACAAAATTATGTAAAATACACTTCGTTGTATTTTATCTAAGGTGGGTAACATGAAAATGACAGCCATCTATCATTTTGCTGTATCTTCTTACTTTTTAAACCTATCAGAAAGAAAAGAGTAAAGAATTTGCTCTGTTTCATACATATAAAAAAGGTTTGTGCTCAGCAGCCACATCACATATAAGACTGGGAAATTCTGCTGCCTGGACAATGTAAAAAACAAAGTGGCGCGCTCACGAGTTTTTGAGATATGGGAGGAAGTGGAATAAACCACATCCTGAAGTGCTCAAGAATTTACCTGTTGCATTAGTGATGCTGCCCCCCTCCATGACTGGGTTGACCCTGGGAACTTTTTTATAATTTCCCCACTGGTTTGGGTTAGTGGCTTTCCAAGCCCTGGAAAGATCACGTATAGTACTCTGTGAGCAGAGCCCATGTGAACAGGACGGTTACCGGTAGGCTCCATTTCCTTCTCTGCTTGTCTTTTCCCCTCTTGACCAGTGATGGTGATCATTCCCACATGTGCCCCAATCCGGGGGCCTGGGATTTCTCTTTTGGCAGTTTTCTCTTCCTAAGAAGTTTCTTCTCCATGGAGGTTTCCCTCCTAAGGAGGTGCATTGGCCTTCACATTCCTGATTTCCCAAATGTGCTTAGTAGTCTCTCTTCCCTTCATTTGTAAGATCCGTGTTAAAGATGGGAGACCAAGAGTTTTCTTAGCAATCGAGTCTTAGGTTATGATTTGGGGAGATACTAACAACTTCTCATGTGCACTGTTTACGTACCATCATCTCAAATGGTGCCCGAGTCCAGAGCTGGGACAGTTTTACTCACTTGTTTTCAACAGATACAACCTTCCAGTCATGACAAGTAGGAAACCAAGAAATATAAGAGGCTTTCAGTGACTTTCATTTTTCTTGGGTTTTCACTTGCACTCTAGCCAATATTTTCTTGTATCATTTGCTATTCTATCAGTGTTTTGTTTTGTTTTTTTGCCTTGTTTCTCTTCCCCTCCTAAATTTGAGCTATTAAATTTGTACGTGCTCAAGTCATGAGACAAGTCACTGTCACGTGTTGAACCTATTTCCTATACTATCTGAAACTTAATGCTACTTCCTTCAAACTCTGAGAATTAGTCTTTATTCTCTGCCCTCCCCTTCCCTTTAAGAAGGCAGGAGATGCTCACCAAATGTCTAAATATGAAGTTTCATTATTAACCAAGAATAGGCAGGTCTTTTGATCCCTAACCTCTGCTTAGTATAGGGTTTGGAATTTCCAATTTGCTTTATCCTAACAAACAAGACTTTCATTTTGCTGTGGAAAGCAGAAGTCCTTAAAATTTTGTCAGACTCCCCTTCCTTCTGTGTCTTAGTTTAATCATGTCACCCAATCTGGTAGCCTAGACAAGATATTTTTGAGACTGCAATTAGCATCAAGTACCAAAGAAGGACTAAATTTTAATACATCTTAGAAGGATGAAATTTGAATTGATTTCATTTTCAGTGGGAAGGAGATGAGCTCCCAAGAAAGATAAACAAAAGAAAGGCATATCTCACCTATTGATGGTGGTATTCATTTTAAGCTCTAGGAAGTCATCTTACTAGTAGTACTTACTTCCTTCAAAGCAATACTCTAATACATAGCCATCTAAACCTGCTGCTCCAATATGGTCTGGGGGTCGCCATTTCATCGTGACAGAGTTGTCCGTTACAGAGTCAACAGCCAGAAGAGTGGGAGGGCTGGTTACAGCTTAAAAGAGAAAAAGAAGAAACTGTTAACTACAGAGTTATGGCATGAGAACTGTGATAAAATGAACCGTGAGAAAAATAAAAATATACAGAAGCCCTAAGTCTTAATCAATAAAATTCAATAAACATTCCTTAAGCATATGCTGTATGTAAGACAAAGACATGCTAGACATGGAAAATTTTGGAAATGCCGCCATAGTTTTCCCTATAGTTTGGGAGGCTGGTGCGGGAGAATAGAGGTCTAAGGAAGTTGAAGAATTCAAAGTTTGGGATCTACTGATCTAGAGCAAATTTCTTATAACTCTCTAATTAAAGTGTAAACTCTTGTACTATATCTTCGCATGGGAAAAATACTTCACTACCAAAAAAAAAAAAAACAATTGCCGTTGAATCATCTCCATTCATGGTATCCCCATGTATGTCAGAATAAAATTGTACTCCATAGGGTATTCAGTGGCTGAGTCTTAGGAAGCAGATCTTCAGGCTTTTCATCCAAGGCACCTCTGGGTAGACTCAAACCTCCAACCTTTCAGTTAGCAGCCAAGTGCATTAAACGTTTGCACCACCCAGAGCCTCCACCATAAAATAGGGGAGACATCTTACCTTCTGTTTCTTCGCCTTCACTGAACTAAATATTTTGGTTCAATAGACAATATGTAAGGTGTGACTGTAAAGCAAATAGACCAGTTTCCAGGTATGGTTTGTTGAATCGATCTCAGTTCTTTTTAGTCAAAATGTTTACACCAAGGTACTGACTGGGTTATTTATATCTTGAGGAGGATCACTGGACAGGGGTCTTGGGTCAGTAAACTCACCTGTGTGTTTTCAGTGGGAAATGACAGCTGGAGCCACCTACAGCTATCATTGACATTCTAGTACTGAATTCTGGGGCCTATATTGTGAAGCTCTTCAAATCTACTATAGTTGTTTTTAAGTTTTTTAGACAGCCAATTGCCTTTACCCACCTCCAACCTCCTATTCACCCACCATGCCAAGAAGCTTCCAGGCCTGCTCCAGTTAGAGGGGAGCAGTCAGAATCGGAGGCAATGATTCCCATGACAAAGACACATCTCTCTTAACTCACCCAAAGGAACAAAAGGCTTGGAGGGCATACTGGGCTTGGAGATGCCGACGGCATTAACAGCAAAGATGCGGACCTCGTAGGCCACACCTTCAATCATCTTCTTGGGTTCAAAAGTTGTTTCTTTGCAGAGATCAAAATTTAGCCTCATCCACCTGGAGCTTTGTTTCTTTTTTCTCTCAATAAAGTATCCTGGAGGTGACACAAAGTGGAAACTAAAGGTTTTCCCTTGGTCTTCAAAATTAAAGTTTGGCAGATATTAGTAATTCTTAAAAATTTACATAGTCTCAGTAGGTACTATAAACTAAATATTCATATATGTGTGTACATAGCTATACATATGTACACACACACATATATATTTTTAACCCATTCATAATTGTGTGAGATAGATTATAAAGACTATAAATATTAGCATCATAAGATACAGATAAAGATAAAATAACAGGACTAGAAAAAATTTAATGAGGGAGAGAAGAGAGAAAAATAGTACAGCTTATAAGTAGGCCATAGCAACTTACACAGTCACTATAATTGAGCAATAGATTTGGCTCTGAGTCCCTTTCACTGAAGGTAAGAAAGGGGAAATGACCAGTTTTGATAGTCTCATTATCAAGATGGAGAAGAAATTCTCATTTCTAAGAGGAAGCAAATTCTTCTAAGCATTTAACTCTAAAAGAAATTTCTTCATAGATACAACCCTATGGAACTAGACATTTATTAACCACAACAGTTTAAGTTAGATTTATTGTTTCAAAATTAGATATTGAGTATAAATATACAACAGAAAAGAGAACAATCAAATTATATTCATCAGAGCTATTGAAACTTCGAGAAATTATAGAGTATCCTTAATATATTACCATTTAAATGGGTATTTAAAGTCACAGTATAATCAGTTTTCTTCTAAATGCAATATTTTTAATGCATTCTATACTAATGTGCACAAAGAGGACACCAACTCCACTGACAGTTCCATAGACTAACCAACAGTTACCTAAGATTGGAGACCCGCCATCGTAGACAGGAGGCTCCCAGTGCATGATGCACCAGTCATCTCCTACATCTGTCACACTGGGTGCCACTGGAGGATCAGGGATGTCTGTAGCAAACAAAAAATTAAATAATAAAATAAAATGAAAGAAAGAGAACAAAGAACATGTTAATTGGAAAATAATGTTTTTTGGTAATAATCATAGAGCACTTTTCTATGTCTACTAAAATGCAGCAGTACTAATTTGAGTAAAAAGTCATGTTCAAGATAAGATAAGAAAAGGGCTGCCCAATAAAAATAAAAATAATGATTTCCCCAAATCCCTTAAACCAGTGTCACAACATTAGAGAACAAGCTCCGAGGGGAACCCAAGGCTCTTGTTTGTTATCTAGAAAATTATTGCTGAATGTAGGATATGGGGTATTTTTTCAAACTACAAATCAGATTTCCAGCAGAAGTGAGTCAAGGAATTCAGTTCAGGAATCAAATTTTATATCAGTTGGAAGATTTTAGACATTGAATTGTAAAAAGCCAAGTTAGAAATGGCAAGCTACCATGTCTTGTAAATATAGTTCAGGGTATGATAAAATGACTTTTTTTGTGTGTGTCAGTTTAAAATATATTTCTTAACAGAAAATTAAAGTGAGAAGAAAAGATCATGAAACTCTGGAACACTGATAACCTCCTAGAGTCATTTCACTTGGTTTCAGGCTTAGGGAAAATGCACTTAGATGGCCAGCTAGAGACCAAGGCTCATCTAACTCCTCTCAAATGGTTTTGATGCAGTAATTTATTTAGCAATCATGTTCAGTGATGTTTAAAGGGCACCAGAAAGGAATATGTCTATTGAGAGCTAATGATTAACAACCCTAAATGACTAACATTAGCTACCCTACAATGAGGAGCCCTCTAACCTACCAAAACTGCCATTGAGTTGATTCCAACTCATAGTGACTCTATAGCACAAAGCGGAACTTCCCCCATAGGGTTTCCAAGGCTGTAATCTTTATGGGAGCAGGCTGTCATATCTTTCTCCCATGGAGTGGCTGGTGAGTTCAAACCACCAATCGTTTGGTTAGAAGCTGAGCACTTAACCACTGTGCCACCAGGGCTCCCTGAGGAGCCTTCTAGGCAAGAAAAGAGAAGAAGTGGTGGAAATGGTAGAAAAAGAGAGGTGGTAATTTATGAGCTATTGCTATGCTATGCTTTTCTTTTGTGGGCTGCCCAGTAAACCTGAGAGAACCAACAGCAAATTCTGCTCTGGATCTAGACATGTCAACTTGACTCCAGAAGCTTATTCCTGAGAGCTTACCCACAACTTTAATCTTGATGCTTGCATGTGCTTCTCCAGCTTCATTTTTCAGATTTATGTGGTAAACACCTGAGTCTTCCCTTTCAGCTACGTCAATGACCAGAGTGCTGCTGTCAGGGTAAGATTCTGCCTTTATCCGGCCACTACCCTCCATAATAGCCTAAGAAGGAAAGAAATAAAAAGTGGCATGATCTACACAACAACAAGGGCTACCCTGGAGTACCTCATAACACAAGCTAGACATGGTGCTAATGCCTAACTACATTTTCTCAGTTTAATTTGCCAACAACCTCAATGACAAAGGTATTATTATCCCATTTTACACATGAGGAAACCGAGGCTTAACTTGCCCAAAGCCACATAGCTAGGAAGTAATAGAGTTGTGACTTAACTCTAAAGCCCATTAACCACTAACTCACCCAAGAGAAAGAGGACTTAAATATGAGTGCAGAAGAGTAATTCTAGGGGACGGAGCCTCTCTGAGTATGAAATTAGAAATACTCAAGCTCAACATCTTGCGAGAATGGTTTTCTAGGCTGGAAGGCTTAGGTCCTTAGTCTCATGGGACAAATCAGTCAACTGGCACCACAAAGTTCACATTCTGCATCTTAGTGAGGTGAGTAGCATCTGGGGTCTTAAAAAGCTTGCAAACGGCCATCTAAGACACAACTACTGTTCTCTACTTGTTAGGAGCAAAAGAGAAAGAAGAAAACCAAAGTCTCAGAGAAGAAACTAGCCTACAGGGCTAATAGCCCACACAAACCATAGCGTCTCTACCCTGAGATCAGAAGAACTAGATAGTGTGCAGCTACCACTGCTGACCGTTCTGATCAGGGCCACAACAGGTGGACCCAGATAGAATGGGAGAAAAACATGGAACAGAACTTAAATTCTGAAAAAGTCCAGACTTACTAGACCAGTTGAGACTGGAGGACTCCCTGAGATTCTCACCCTGAGATACTCTTTAAACCTTGAACCAAAACTATCCCCAGAAGTCACCTTTTAGTGAAATAACAGGTTGGCACAAAAATAAAGGATATCACCCATGAGTATGGGGCCGCATTAAAAAACCATCTATATGAGACCAAAAGATCAACAATTACTCTAAAGCAAAGATGAGAAGACTGGGGGGGGGGCAGGGAAACTAGAGTACTGAAAACAGAACAACCAGAATGCAATTAATAAAAATGTTGACACATTGTGAAAAATGTAACTAACGTCACCGAACAATTTATGTTGAAATTTTCAAATGAGAACCTAATTTGCTGCGTAAATTTTCTTTGAAAACACAATAAAAAATCATTTAAAAAAGAAAGAAAGAAATACTCAAACTCACATCTGTTGCCATCGAATCGATTCCAACTCGTAGCAAACCTATAGGACAGAGTAGAGCTGCCCCATAGGGTTTCCAAGGAGCGGCTGGTGGATTTGAACTACTGAGCTTTTGGTTAGCAGCCTGAGCTCTTAATCACTGTGCCAGAGACTAAATAGTGATTTCTTCATTCCCTTAGACATCTTGAAAATTTAAAAATACTGAAAAGGATTAAAGAAGACCACAAGGCCAACTTTCCATACAGGTTGCTGAATGTTGATTTTTCCCCTCTTTCCATACAGGTTGTTGAATGTTGATTTCTCCCCTCCAGTCAGACATGGAAGAATGAACGTCTAATTCTCAAAGACGGAGAGAAGTTGAGCTTCTCGTAAAATTTTCTTCCTTTTTTACTTCTTTACTAATCCAGAAACTTTAAGCAGCTTTATATTTTTTTCTGATTCCCAGACCATACCTTCTACGTAATAATGAATAGCCGGTATACAGAGAGAATAAACAGAGAAGGTCAAGGCAATTTGGAAACTCGGTAAATTGCTAAACTTTCTACTCTTTAGTACCTGGGTTGTTGTTGTTGTTAGGTGCTGTTGAGTCGGTTCTGACTCACAGTGACCCTATGCACAACAGAAACACTCCCAGTCCTGCGTCATCTTCACAATCGTTATGCTTGAGTCCACTCTTGCAGCCATTATGTCAATCCATCTCATTTAGGGTCTACCTCTTTTTCGCTGACTACCAAGCATGATGTCCTTCTCCAGGGACTGGTCCCTCCTGATAACCTGTCCAAAGTATATGAGACAGAGTCTCCTCATCCTTGTTTTTATGGTGCATTCTAGTTATACTTCTTCCAAGACAGATTTGTTCATTCTTTTCACAGTCCATAGTATATTCAATATTCTTCTCCAACACCACAATTCAAAGGCGTCGATTCTTTGGTCTTCTTTATTCATTGTCCAGTTTAGCATGCATAGGAGGTGACTGAAAACACCATGGCTCAGGTCAGGCGCACCTTAGTCCTCACAGTGACATCTTTGCTTCTTAACAATTAAAAGAGGTCTTTTGCGGCAGATTTGCCTAATGCAATGCATCGTTTGATTTCCTGACTGCTGCTTCTATGGGCGTTGGTTTTGGATCCAAGTGAAATGAAATCCCTGACAACTTCAATCTTTTCCCTGTGTATCATGATTTTGCTTCTTGGTCCAACTGTGAGGATTTTTGTTTCCTTTATGTTGAGGTGTAATCCATACTGAAGGCTGTGGTCTTTGATCTTCATCAATAAGTGTTTCAACTTCTATTCACTTTCAGCAAGCAAGGTTGTATCATCTGTATATGGCAGGTTGTTAATGAGTCTTCCTCCAATCCTGACGCTGCGTTCTTCTTCATATAGTCCAGCTTCTCAGGCTATTTTTACTCAGCATACAGATTGATAAGTATGATGAAAGCATGCAACCCTAATGCACACCCTTCTTAACTTTAAACCACACAGTATCACCTTGTTCGGTTTGAACGACTGCTTCTTGATCTAAGTATAGGTTCCTCATGAGCACAACTAAGTGTTCTAGAATCCCCATTCTTCATAACGTTATCCATAATTTGTTATGATCCACACAGTAGAATGCCTTTGCAAAGTCCATAAAATACAGGTAAAAATCTTCCTGGTATTCTCTGCTTTCAGTCACGATGCATCTGACATCAGCAATGAGATCCCTTGTTCCATGTCCTTTTCTGAATCTGACATGAATTTCTGGTAGTTCCCTGTTGATATACTGCTGCAGCTGCTTTTGAATTATCTTCAGCAAAATTTTATTTGTGTGTGATATTAATGATATTGTTCAATAATTTCTGCATTATGTTGGATCACCTTTCTTTGGAATGGGTACAAATATGGATCTCTTCCAGTCAGTTGGCCAGGTAGCTGTCTTCCAGATTTCTTGGCATAGATGAGTGAGCGCTTCCAGCACCGCATCCCTTTGCTGAAACATCTCAGTTGGCATTCTGTCAGTTTCTGGAGCCTTGGTTTTCGCCAATGCCTTCAGTGCAGCTTGGACCTCTTCCTTCAGTACCATCAGTTCTTGATAATATGCTACCTCCTGAAATGATTGAACGGTGACCAATTCTTTTTGGTAAAGTGACTCTGTGTATTCCTTCCATCTTCTTTTGATGCTTCCTGTGTCGTCTAATATTTTCCCGATAGAATCCCTCAATATTGCAACTCAAGGTTTGAATTTTTTCTTAAGTTCTTTCAGCTTAAGAAATGCTGAGTGTGTTCATTCCTTTTGGTTTTCTAACTCCAGGTCTTTGCATATTTCATAATAATACTTTAGTTTGTCTTCTCAAGCTGCCCTTTGAAATCTTCTGTTCAGCTCTTTTACTGCATCATTTCTTCTTTTGCTTTAGCTACTCAACGTTCACGAGTGACTTTCAGAGTCTCTTATGATATTCTTTTTGGTCTTTTCTTTCTTTCCTGTCTTTTTAATGACCTCTTGCTTTCTTCATGTATGATGTCCTTGATGTCATTCCACAACTCGTCTGGTCTTTGGTCATTAGTGTTAAGTGCATCAAATCTATTCTTGAGATGGTCTCTAAATTCAGGTGAGATATACTCAAGGTTGTACTTTGGCTCTCGTAAACTTATTCTAATTTTCTTCAGCTTCAACTTGAACTTGCATATGAACAATTGTTGGTCTGTTTCGCAGTTGGTCCCTGGCCTATTCTGACTGATGATATTGAGCCTCTCCCTCGTCTCCTTCCACAGATGCAGTTGATTTGATCCCTGTGTATTCCATCTAGCAAGGTCCATGTGTATAGTCACTGTTTATGTTGGTGAAAAAAGATATTTGTAGTGAAGAAGTCCTTGGTCTTGCAAAATTCTATCATGCGATCTCTGGCATCGTTTCTATCACTAAGGTCGTATTTTCCAACTACCGATCCTTCTTGTTTCCAACTTTCAAATTCTATTCATCAGTAATTATCAATGCATCTTGATTGCATATTTGATCAATTTGGTAAAAATCTTCAACTTCTTCATCTTTAACCTTAGTGGTTGGTGTGTAAATCTGAATAATAGTTATATTAACTGATCTTTCTTGTAGGTGTATGGATATTATCCTATCACTGACAGCACTGTACTTTATGACAGATCTTGAAATGTGCTTTTTGACGATGAATGTGATCCATTCCTCTTCAATTTGTCATTCTTGGCATAGCAGACCATATGATTGTCTGATTCAAAATGGCCAATACCAGTCCATTTCAGCTCAGTAGTGCCTAGGATATCGATCTTTATGCATTCTATTTCATTTCTGACAACTTCCAATTTTCCTAGATATATACCTCTTACATTCCACATTCCAATTATTAATGGATGTTTACAACTGTTTTTTCTCATTTTGAGTCGTGCCACATGAGCAAATGAAGGTCCCAAAAGTTTGACTCCATCCGTGTTATTAATGTCAACTCTACTTTGAGGAAGCAGCTCTTCCTCAGGTGTATTTTGCGTGTCTTCCAACCAGAGGGGCTTATCTTCTGGCACTGTATTCAGACAATGTTCTGCTACTATTCATAAGGTTTTCACTGGCCAATTTTTTCAGAAGTAGACTGCCAGATCCTTCTTGCTAGTCTGTTTTAGTTTGGACAATCTGCTGAAACCTGTCCACCAAAGGTGACCCTGCTGTTATTTGTATTACTGGTGGCAAAGCTTCCAGTATCACAGCAGTATGCAAGTCACCACAGTATGACGTACTGACACACAAGTGGTGGACCAGGGTAGTAAGCTGGGGTAAACATAGGGCTCTCTTCATTCATTTCCCATCTCTCAGGAATCCTTGTGTTTCATTGCCCATGGTCAGTATCTTGAAAATCATTGGTTCATATGTTTTTTTTCCTGTTTTGGGGGGGTTATGTCAGGTGAGTGAGTATATCTGGTCCCTGTTACTCCATCCTGGTTGGACATGAACATTTCATGTTCTGCTTTTTAAAAGTAAAACACTTTATGTAGGAAGTCACAGGGTCACACTTGAGCTGGCACGACTCTACCATTCCAGTCTTATTTAGTCTTCTCTTCCTCACTCACTCTGCTCCAGCAACAGTGGCTTTCTATTTCTCTTACACACCAAGCCCATTACCTCCTCATGGCCTTTGTACTTGCCTTGTATCTGCTCAGAAAATGCTTCCCTTTGATCGTCACACAATGGTTTCCTTGTCGTTGTTTATAGTGGCTGTGACTTGCCATCACATCACCCAGGTTTATTATTTTCATGGTACTTATTACTATCTGATGTGGTTTTATAAACTTATTTATTTACTAATTCATTGTCTACCTCTCTTTCATCCCACCCCTGGCACCCATTAGGAGAGAAGGGACCTGGTTCACTGCACCTAAAAACATGCCTGACATATAGTAGGTAGTCAGAAATATGAAAAGTCAATGAATGATTATTAGATTTTCCTGAAAATCAGTGACTTTTCTTTCTCAAAGGAATTACATAGGTTACAAACCCCTGTACTTTTATTTGCCTTTTCCCTTCATTAGAGGTCAGGGAATGGGCTGTTTGTGTGTAGCAGGGTAGATCAAACCTTATCTGCTCGGCTCCAAAGGGCTGTAGGAGGTGGTTCTCCACTGATTGGGATCTCAAGACGAAGCTTGTTTCCTGCAATTACTGTCACTGTATTATCAGCATCAAGACCGTCCAGGATGATCTTAGGAGGGTCTGGAATATTAAACATGGCCTCTGTTACCACACAGTCATTTCCATGTGAATATCTGGGCTAGTGCTTCACTAGTGCTAAAAGTTGGTAGCAACTGGTATTTTATCTGGCTGAAAGAACATAAGAGGGATCCAGGTAGTTGGGACCTGTCACCTTGTAAAACTACTTCAGTGTAAGACTAAATAATCAACTATTTATGATTAGTGATTAATACTAACTGATGTATTTTTTCTTTAAGTACCACATGGTTTTGAATATGTTATAATTCCAAGGTAAGTAAAAACAAACAAAAACACAACTCTGCAATGATTTCTTTGATCTACTCACCAACAACATGAACTTTGGCAGGCAAAGTAACAGAGTAGGCATCTGGTGTAAATACATAATCACCTTCATCCTCAATGAGGGCATTGGCTATCACTAACTTGTGTATTCTATGGAAATGAGAAAAACATATTTCTAAGACTTTGCAAAGATTTAGATTGTATGTTATGACCCAACATGAAGAGATATTTGGCCTTTATCTGATTAATTGATTTACTGAAGTTTGGAGAGAGAGAAAGACAGACAGAGAAAGAAAGAGAGAGCAAAATGGAGAAAGAAAGGGAGAAAGCATGTGAAGCCTTAATCATCCTATATTGATTAACATCAAATCTTTATTTTGGATTATATACAAATACCTCTGCAAAGACAGCCTACTTATTATGTATGCAAGAGTCTATTATTTCTTTCTTTTTCTCATATCTTTAAAAAAAGTCTAAAACAGAACATATCGATAATGCCATACTTTCAAAGTCAAAAAATTACAAAAATAATCTTGACTTTGATTTGACATGCCAAACCCTAAGAACAATAGTTCTTAACCTTACTGGGGTCATGAACTAGTGAAGAGCTCATAGACAGTATGGATTCTTTCTCTGGAGAAAGGTATGTATCATTATACATACAGAATTTTGCTTTCAATTTCAGAGGACTTATGGGGCTCCCTGAAGTCAATTTATGATCTCCTAAGGGCTCATGGGTTCAAGGTTAAGAAACCTTGCCTTAGACCTTTTCTAGATTATAGCATATTATATTCTAAGGACGTCACATTTGTAAAGCATATGGTCGGCGAAAATGAGGGAAACTCTCAATGAGATGGATTGACACAATAGCCTCA
The DNA here is from genome assembly GCF_000243295.1 of Trichechus manatus latirostris. Lineage (NCBI taxonomy): Eukaryota > Metazoa > Chordata > Mammalia > Sirenia > Trichechidae > Trichechus > Trichechus manatus. Next base: position 2,273,162 of record NW_004443963.1, on the reverse strand, counting down.
ACAATGGGCTCAAACATATCAAAGACCATGAAGATGGCTCACATTATTGTTCTGTTATATATAAGGTTGCCATGAGTTGGGGAGACTTGATGACAAATAACAACATACATTTATAAAAAAAAAAAATAGTGGAAAGTCATTTGACACTTACTGGTTAAGGACTGTTAAATAATTTTGACCAGTTCCTCAACTAGAATTCAGTATCATTCCTCTAACCTCACGTTTATCTAGACAGAATCAGTCAATGGGTTTTGAATAAGCAAAGCACTGTAGGGTGAGGTGCAGACACAAGATCACTGGTAGGACATAATGTACTATACAGAAATCATACCTTCCTGCTAGCTGGAAGCAAAGATCCAGAAATAGATCCTCCCCTCCATGGCCACTCTTCAAACATTCTTACCAAATATGTAATTTAGAAAGTAGAGAGGGAAGAGATGGGGACCAGCCCTCACTTGGGGATCACCTAGCTTGCTTACCTTCCTTTGTGAAAAAGCTTAAGACGGTCACTCTCCTGAACAGGTAGGCCATTTTTAGTCCATTTTCCTGGTATGTATTCAGAGATTTCACACCTCAAGCAGATTTCTTTTCCAAGTTTTACAGTCTGATCAGTCAAAGGCGTCAATATCCTCAGAGGTTTCACTATAGAAATAAATTGTTGTTGTTAGTTGCCATTGAGTGGATTCCAACTCATGGCAACCCCAAGTGTGCAGAGTAGAACCGCACCACTCAGGGCTTTCAAATCCATGACCTACTGAAAACAAAATGTCAGGCCTTACTTCTGAGGTGCCTCTGGGTGGGTTTGAACCACCAACCTTTCGGTTAATAGTCCAGCACTTAAGCATTTGTGCCACCCAGGGACTCCTACAGAAATAAATGGACCATTACAAATGTCAAACCAAACTCCAGACAACATGTTATCATCTCACAATGGTACAGTCAGTTTTGCTGGAACACCTGTCTTGAAAATGAGACTTTGTCTTAAAACAACTGATACATTAGGGAACAATCTGAGTGAAATATGCATTTCATGTTTGCTCAGCACAATTTCATTCATGAGAAAAGCTAAGCAAATGCAGGAAATTGCACCCAGTTGAACTGAGACAGTTAGGGATTCACAAAACGCACACACGTACTCAAACATTTACCAGCTACCTCAGATTATGTGTGTGATTTCAGCCACACTCAACCACATCTGAGGTTATAATTTTCCATCTGATTCAAATAATCTGTCTTCTACCACTTCACTAGCACAAACTACAACACTTCAACACTCACTTCCACAAGCAAACTTCAGGTCTTTTTCAAGGTAAAGTGCCATACTTATTGTAGTATTTAGTAACCATTTACCATGTGTAACACAGTGCTACTGTATCACTGGGAAAAAGTTCTGGAGTGCTGTACCCCAACCCCATTTTTTCCATAAGCCCTGTGGTTTTTATTATGTGACTTTGCACACAATGGTGAATTTTAGGAAAGTATATGTTGTATTATGTTAGAACTGACTACAATTGCTTTAAATGGATACAAATATTAGATAAGTATCTATTGCTGACATTTTGTTAATATTAAACTAAACTGGCCTCAATCCATGAAACACAGCAAGTGTATTGAGATTGCTTTTGAATAATTCAGTGATGATATGAATTGCAACTGGGCTAAGAAAGCAGTAAGGAAGCAGAATTTCTTCTCTGCATGTATTACCAATCATCCTGGGATATTTGCTATTTTAATTGTCATGGCCAACAGGGACAGACTGATATTGAGAACTGACTACTGTTTGGGGCATTTGGAGATGTACATTAAGTCTCTCATGACTCTGAAGCCTGTTAGCAAATTAACTCTTACAATGTTGTCAATTAAGCTTCCTTGGTTTGAGTAACTTTCTTCTCATTCCAAATATAATTGGAGAGTGTTGAATGTTTATTTAATGGGTGAATAGCAAGTTTGCTTATGGATTCAGCAAACATTATCAAGATTTGACATCATATCTAAGTATTTAATATTTATGTATATGCTGTTGGGATAAAAGTATTTCTTAATCATTTGGGTAACTTTTCTGGCAGGGGATTTACAAAAACGCTTCCCTTTATTGGTGCTCAACTACTAAATTGGTGAGTTTCTCAGAGAACCTGATTGATCTGACATAGCAAGTCAGCTAGAATGGAATCTAATTTTACATGCTAAAATTGCCACAAGTAGGAATCACACAGATTGAAACTTGCCTAAAACATAATTCACAAACACGCAAATCATTAGTAAGCACAACTTGGAAGATATCTAAAGAAGCCTTACTTACAGTCAACGCTAAGTTTAGCAGATGATTGTCCTCCTGTTGTCATTACTGAGTATTCTGCGGTGTCAGCTTTTGTTGCGTCTTCTATGATCAAAGTGTGTTTTTTGCCGTCAACTTTAACTCGATACCTTGATTTTGGACCAGCGTAGATCTCCTCACCATTCTTAAACCTGGGTTAAAATGGATTATAATAAGGGTTTTATAAAAAATCCTTCAGCTATATAGAATAAGCAAATGCATAGAAACAGAAATTTAATAGTTGTTTCTGGGGGCTGGAGGGAGGAGGGTAGGGGGAGTTATTGCTTAAGGTGTACTGAGTTTTTGCCTGGGGTGATGAAAAACTTTTGGAAATAGATAGTGCTGACGGTTGCATAACATGGTGAATGTAATTATTGTCATTGAACTGTACACTTAAAAATGGTTAAAATGGAAAATTTTTGGTTATATATATTCTACCACAATAAAATTAAAAAAAAAAAAAGATCATTCAGGAGACAGGCCTTGTTGGTCTTGTTTATTGCTATTTTCTAGTATATCACAGACTGTGTGGCAGATTCCATACACTCAAGAACTATTTGCTGAATTAAAGAATATATGAATCAATCAATTATCTATAAATGGATTAGTATTTCAGCAAGTATTATCTGCAACATTATACTAAAATACTATAAGCCACTTGTCACTCAAAATCAATCAGATGAGATGCTAAGAGTGGTTATAACCCACATTTTGGGCTCTTGATAAACAGTAGTAAGAAAAGCATAATTTAATACATTTTAAAGATAGTGATGATTTCATATCAGAATGAATAATCTACCCTGTACAAATTACTACAGATGCCTGCTGTGTAATTTACTATACAATTTATTCATTGAAATGCTTCTCAACAAAGCATTTTCATTTTAAGATTCTAAACCTTCTAGTTTTCAATTTTGAGGCTACTCATAGGGAGCCTCAGAAAATACTCCCACCTCCCTGATCCTCCTGCCTCAAATATATATATATATATATATATACACTGAAATCTGTGAGAGCCGGAATTCAACAGGACTACCTTGATTTTTTTGGGTCTTGCAAGGTTTCCACTTTTGTCAGGGTGCAGTCTTACCACTTTTCTATGGCTCACTTTAGTGGAAAATATTTGAGTTTTCCTTCTCTGACAGGTTTCTGCCTTACACAGTTTCCAGCTTCCGCAGGTTTTACTGTATATGCTTTTATTTTTAAAAGCAATTGGTGATTCTCAAGCTATAATACTTTTCTGAGGTAAACACTAAAGCGACTAGAAATCAAATGGGAAAAAAAAAAACAAAAAAAACCAATGTTTTTCCACACAAGAAGAAATGCAGTATTGGCGTAGTGAGAGAAAGCACGGTATAGAGGTTAAGAGCGTCCAAGGGCTTTGGAGTCAAACAGACCTGGTTAAGCCTGAGTCATCAGTTTATTAAAGTGTCTATTTTCCTACATCCTGAACCATTTCTGGATCTTTTTTCAGTCTCATAGGTGAAAAAAAAGGGAACAAAAAACAGTATCTCATTATAGCTTTAGTTATCATCTCTACTAACGCAACGAGATTGACATTCTTTTCGTATGTTTAAAAGCCATTTGTATTTCCTGTTCTGTGAACTTGGAAGGTACTTTTTTTCTATATTAAAAATGGACAGACTCCAAGAAAGCTATTTACCATTTTACATTGGCATCTTCTTCAGACACCTCACATTCTAATTCCACTCTCTCCCCACAGAAAGTACTTTTATCTTCCAGCTGTTTGGTCACCATAACTGGAGCCTCTAGTGACAGAAAAAAGGGGGGAAATCAGAATCACTAAATATCCAAAACCTGCCTCACGAGCCCTGATTTGTCCACAGGTGAAAAACCAACATAGGAAAGTATTATCAGTCATACAGTCATGGTTTCCGTGGTGGTAGATGGTAGGTGGGTTTTTAAAAGTCTGTCCTAGACTGCAGGAGGGGACAGGAAAGCTGGTAACAGGGAACTCAAGGTCTAGAAGGGAGAGTGTTGACATGTCGTGGGGTTGGTAAACAATGTCACAAAACAATATGTGTACTAACTGTTTAATGAGAAGCTAGTTCGTTCTGTAAAACTTCATCTATAGTAAAAATTTTTTTAAAAAGTCTATCCTTGGCAAAATAAATAGCTGGTAACTCAGGGTAAATTATCTCAATTTTCATGGAACTTCCTAGATTAAATAAACAATTGTTCAAGAGAACAGACAAAAACATGTACCAAATATCCTTCTTTCGGCAAGTAAGATGCCAGGTGGTAGACATTTCTGATGAAGGAGAACCTATAACACTGAAACTCTTTGATGCTCTTTGTAGATGAGTGATAGAGATCTCAGAGTTGTCTCTAATCAGAGGAACTCATGAGGAAAATAAATGATATGTGACTTCATTGATACTGTACAGCTCTTTGCAAAATGATAATGGTCTTCGCTGTTCTTGGTGCCAACCAACGATGCCCTTTTACTAATGAAGCCAGTTTCAAGAGAAAACCTATTTGTGATCAGCTGAGTGAATGAAATGGGATTTAGCCAGTAGAGACAGTCAGATTTCAGAAGCTATAACTAGAAGATTGATTTTGTAAAATAGCTCTTGCCTTGAGTCAAAAGCACAAGGCATTTTTATCCAGCAGATTTTTTTCTCCCCTCTGCTTTTCTAGTCTTCAACAAACCTTAAGAGTTATCAGGGTACATAGTATCTGCCAGTGTAGAGAATATTCAAAGAAGAGGCAATCTAGTACCGAAACCAAACCATTTCTAGAGGTATAATTACCCCTGCTCTGGAGTCAATGTGCTCCACCTGGTCACTTTCATTTTGATTATTACCCCTAGGAGAAGAAGAGCAATCCACTCTCCATCGCTGTGATAAGAGATTTCATTTTACCTCTTACAAAGAGCTCAGTGGTACATTTCTCATCGCCAGCTGTCACATAATATTCTGCATCATCTGTCAGTGAACAGTTATTGATAAACATGATTCTTTCACATCCTTTGTGTTCAAAGATGTATCTGTTTTAAACAGGAGAAAAATAAAAGTCCATGAACTTGATTTTAATCTTTTCTTTCTCGCCAGGAAATTTGGCTTATAATTCAGTACTGCGTGAAAGTCAGGGATATAATCTTGATATACCATTTATGTGGCATATCTTACACAGTCTAATTAACATAAAAATGAAATCAATTTTCATCTTTATAATAATAATATACATACGTATAATTACACACATTATTTAATTTTTGTGATTATTTTACATCTAAGATTTTTATTTCAAATATGTCAATATTCACGTGTTTGCTAATTAATTTTCGTAACCCACGACTCGAAAAAAGAATGGGCTGAGGGTGTTAGAGAGATTTTTAACTCTGTACATTTTTTAAGTGACCTGTTCATTTATTTTATAGGGGGGCAAGAGACTCAGTCTTATTCATTGATACATATTCCACTCATTGCCTAACCCCGTGACACAATAGATTGTGTTGGGTGAATAAACAATTATATAACTTAAGCAATAATATGACCATAATCACTAATATAGTTCTATGGAATGTGATGTTCTCTTAAATGAGTTTAAGAACTGGTGCAAACATATCACAGTTATCTATTTTTGAGTATTTAGAAATAGAACACTAGAAGCAAGAAGATTCTAAAATTTAATTATCTGTGACTTGGATTATGGATGAGCACACTAGGGCATTATAATAGACCGGGGCGGGGGGGAATTCTCTTCTGGGAAATTTCCAAATTGATGGCTTCAAGAGCAAAACATTAAACAACGTTTTTAAGGTAAAGATAACGAATTAAAATTATGCTTTTGGTAAATTCAGATGATCTCCAAGAGATACTCATTGGATATAAACATTATGATCACAAAGTTTCCCTGTAGGCATGACCACATTAAGTAATTGGAAACCATCTGATTATATTCCAGAAGTGATGAATTTCCAGGATTAAAGTCTTTTATAAATGTGCACGTGGCTCCTGTTAACTTAAAAAAATATACTGCAGTTGAAAATCTCTCAGGCTGGGAAGGATCTCTACAAAGCAGTTTCATAATAGAGTAGATAGCATCAGACATTGGGGATTAGTTTGTCTCCCTCATTTGGGAGATGGCCAAGAAATAATAAAACACTGGCTTAGATCCGTATTTTAGTAGATCTCAACATTAAGTAGGTCTATTCAGATGCACTGTTGTAAGTAAGTGCTCAAAACAGTGCCTTAATTGAACATAGAAGGTGTTCAGCCGTTATTGAATACAGATGCTATTGTGGAAAAACAAAAGCCATCTAATTAGAAGGTGTGATTTCCAGTTGGTATATGAAATACATATTTCAAAAGAATTTCAAATTTTATTTTAAAAAATTGGGAGAAGTTTGGCAATGTTCTGAAATAATCATACACATCCTAGAGCAACACAAAGCCATAGATGGCAATCTCTTGAAATAGTTTGTATAGCATTAAAACACCTAGGATTAAAACATAAAACAAGGTTTGCTTTACATAGCACCATAATTTTAATGACTCCAAAATACATGGAAAGTAACTTAAATTTTTACTCTCCCATCATGATTTTGCATCATAAAGATATAACTATAAACTGCCTTTATTTCCAGAAAATGAAGTCAAACTGCTGTTTGATTTATTTATACTTCTGTGGCTGTTAGCATTGCTGATTATTCGTAAAGCCTGCTTACTTTGCAGAGGGCCGAATTTCTTGGCCATTTTTATACCACTTCACCTCCAACTTTGGATCTGCCAGTTCCACAGCGAATCTTACTCTGCCTCCTTTATCAACCTGATATGCAGGATCAAGAATTTTTGCAAAAGCTGGTAGAGAGAGGAAGCAAAATCTATATTAATATGTATATGTTCTCATATATATTGAATTTAGTCAATATATGTACCAGAACATAAAAAGAAATGAAAAAATGAGTCCCAGAGAAGAAAAAAATGGGAATTTCCCAAATTATCCTTTACATTTTAGAATTCTATTTATATAAAATAAGATGGTTTTCAAAACTTAAAAAGAATCCACACGCTTTTGGAAGAAACATAAGAAAAGAATAGTTGAAGAGGCTGTAAAAATGATTGCCCTAATTCTTTAGGGAATGTACACGATAAAACATTAAAATGAAATTGAATTTTAAGGGCATTCTTATTCTCCTAGCACAACTACTATCAGAAGCACTGGCATTATTTTTGCACTTTTTCTATATCACAAGACTGTTTTTCATCACAGATTTATGAGACTAAACTCTGATTTGTAAGATTAAATTGAATGCCAATGACTAACTGAAATAGTAGGCTTATCAAAGTTTTTGTTTTTTGTAAACTTGACCAAATAGTGACATGTTTCAAATACCCCTTACATAGATGGCTGGTTAATAACTTAGGATTTCCAAACATCATTTTCAATAACACAGTCAATAAAGAAATATATATATATATAGTCTTTGAAGGGTCCTGAGTAATAGTAGTTAACTTTTTTTTTTTTATTTAATAATGGTTCTTATTTTAAAGATAATTCTCATTTAGACAATTTGGAAAATACATAAAAGTGTGGAATGCTTTATAAAGCTGTCACGTTTGTATATGCATCATTCTAACTTTATTATACTATTGCTTTAAAAAGTCCACTTTCACGTAATTTTAACAAGATAAAATCAACACTAACTTAAAAAAAAAAATTATCTATCACGTTCCTTAATTGGTCAGTTCAGAGCTAAGTGATAATAAAGAAGGCCAGTGTGGGGAAAAGAGATGTCAGTGGGCTCTACACTTTAGTTTTTAAATGTTCCTGACTGTGCAGTCCCAGTCACCTCTAAAAAACGTAACTTCGGGAGTTCTGAAATATTGGGAATGGCTGAGTTAAGTAAAAGAAACCCCTTCTATGTCTCTCTGGGGCCATTTCTCAACCAGTTTACAGGGAGCTTTAGAAATAAAGGGCAGATTTTTAAGAAGAGGTGGTGAGATTCTTTATATTCTATTTGAACATTAACAAAACAATAAACAAACAATAGGATTGATGTATTTTCCTGATGTGTCACAAACCAATAACTGGTCATAATTATTGAGTATAGGAAACTGAAGAACTAAGAATAAATTTTAAATGTATTCGGTATTTTTTTCACTTTAAATGTCAACATCTTAACCTATTTTTTTAAAAAAAGATATTTAAAACCACAACCAACTGCATTCACTTTAGATCCCCAAGGAGCAGCACAGCTGTTTGACAAAACACTTTGGTAACAGTATTGGGTGTGAGAAGTGAATCCCCAGCCCCATCAAAAGAGTGGAAGAATATGACGGTAAACAAAGAGACTTGGAATCTACTCAGCCTAAATAAAAGTCAAGAATTCGCGAGCAAGGGAGATGTCCACGGAGCCTGGAAAAGGGAGCCACTGAGAAATTCCCAGTGGCAAGGGTAATGTTTAATATTTCATTATACGGTGTGCGTGGTTCTGTAACGTAAACTGTAGTCGTAAACCTTCAGTAAATCGAAGGTAACTCCCACACTCCCATTGAGCCCCACCCCAAACCCCGTGAGAGATTGGAAGGAACGCTACGTGGCGTAGCGGGTCATCTCTTTTGACCGCAAAGGACGCGGCGCCCGCTGCCACGCCCCTGAACGGTTTCCCTGGGCGGGCTCACCTGCGCTCTTCTTCTCCTCCCTGCGCATGCGCTTGAGTCGCCTGAGCATGCCACGCAAGTCGGTGATGCCGTACTGGAAGGCGATCTTCTCGTACTCATTGGGATTCGCGTTCTTCAGCAGTTCCCACACGTCGACCTCGGGTTCTTCCTCTTGCTGTTTCACCTCCCTAACCCGGGACGAAGCATTCCCTGGTTTAGAAACTGCACTGGTCCTTAAAATAGGGACGATGAGGGTACGGTACCCATTTTTCACTTTAGTGTTAAAAGCTTTGCCTGAGGCCTGAATACTTACAGCTGAGAAGTCAGTCTACTAGCTTTGTTTGAAGTTTTAGGGAAACTTCCAAGGTAAAAAACCAAACATGTGCCCTTATAGTAACACTTTTGTTTTCCTAGTTAAAAACACAATTTTTTTTTGCGGGGGTGGGAGAGAGAAGGATGTCAGGAAAATATTATTGTAATATAAGATAAATATAAATATATAATAATAATATATATTATTATATAATAATAAATATAAGTATAATATAAATTATTTTATATTTCATTTTAAATCAGAAGGTGATATTTTGAGAAATTTAACAGATTTAATCTAGAATATGGATATTGAGTTCATTTTGAAAAGTGGATTAAGAACTAGAAGATTTAAATATTGGCCTGTGGGGAAAAATGATCTCTTTCTACCTTCTTGATATACACACCATAGCTGTGTGTGGAGATATTACAAATCTAATATTTCAAACCTTTGGATTTTGCAAATAGCATTTTCCTACCATATTAGTGAATAGGTACATTAACCACTTTTGCTGCGTCTTATACAAAAAACATGAAATTGCTATGAAGGTTTTATTCATAAGTTTTTGTGGATACAGATATGCTTTTTAAAAGAAATTTTTTCTAAATTTATGATGGGAAAAGGAGAATGACGCCAAAAATTCTCTCATATTTCATGTTAAAGTACTGTCTTGAATGTTTTTGGGAGTAGGTTGAGGTTGAATCATAAATCAGTGTTAAACTGTAAAGCATATGGTTTAGGATTCCATGAACAAAGGGGAAAAGTAACTTAGTGTCATTAGCAATGGGTATTAAGGATCAAAATTATGACCCCAAATTTTGATTACTAACTAAAGATAGTATATGACTCTAAGGCTTAGACTTCACTTGTCTGCCCGTGTTTTAAAACCACAAATGTAACCGAAACTCAGGAACAAACACTTTTTAAGGAAAGAGGCTTAGTGTAAATAAACAATATAATTTAAATTGATTTCCTTGGCTGGCTAAATTTTCCTGGTTTTATTTAAACTTTGTTGAATATTTTTATCCGGTTAATTTGGAAGTGTTACAGTGACTGCTTACTGTGAATAATGCTAGTGTAGATACGATTCTTCAGGAAAACTGGTCAAAACATCTAATACCTCAGTGTGAAAAAGGATTCATGCTATCGCATTAGGGAACAACGGGGCGCATATATTCTCACTGACACATTAATTACACCCGTTTCAGAGTTTCTTCTTTATACTCATGCACTTTGAGAGGGAAGAAATACTGGATTGTAATCCTGGATAAGGTATGTGGCAGGGAGAAGATATAAATAATAATATGGAGTTTGGGGTGGTGGTAGGCAAGGATGACTTCTACAGATCTAATTTCCATTTTACATTGTCAGGTAAGTCTTTGTGCCCAATTGGGGACAAATCTCCTGGAAAATGGAAGGAAGTGAGAGGTCACTGGTCCATCAGTACCCTTGATGGGAAGACCTAGGCAACACCAGTAGGAAAATGTGCCTCTTAAAAACTGACTCAGGCATTATCTTCATCTCACTGAGATGTACTACACTTGCTAAGTTGATGTGGAGAAATTAGAAAGTGTAAGAAGGTTGTCCTGAAGTTTGCATTTTGGTAATAATTTGCCACATCCTCTACATCTACTACCTGAAAGCAGTCTAATTTTCAAATATATTCTTTATATATTTTAGTAGGAAGTCTTGGCAAATTGCAATTAAAATGTGTATGTATGTACGTATGTATATATTTCTCTGTGTTTCTTCAACCTGAAAATGTCAGCAGCAGCAGCAGCAGCCTCTAAAAATGACTACTAGCTCCTCTGACATTTTTATTGATGCTGTATTTTTTTTGTCATATTCCAGCCTAAGTGTAGTCCCCAAACTAAAATTATCCATACTAGATTGTGTTAAATATGCATGTCCACCCAGAAGAATTACACACATATACATTTCTAGTACCTTCCAGACACTGGTGGTAAAAGGATTTAAAGATATCAAACCACATATAATTAAAATAGCTAATGAGAGGCAAATTGAAAACATTCTTTTACTATCTAATTCCACTAGGTGAGACATATCTAGTACCACCAGGTGAACATTTCTATGAAGGAAGCCAGTAATAACGACCATCATTTTCAGTATGATTTCTTAAGTCAATTTGGCTGGTAGATTTATAAAACCTATCATCCTCACCATTTTTTCATTAAAATGCCAAATATACTCCATTCTATCATGTTCTAGTCTTATCAAATACATGTAAGATCACCAATGACCTCTTGCTTATACCTTCCTTCTCCCTCCGTCATTTAGTTGAATCCCAGACTGCAAGGGGAAGCAATCATCATTTTGTACTGGAATGTGAGGTCAAATCTCTCACCTGTAGCATTTCCTTAAATCATCTGGAATATGTCTTTTCTTACCATGGTGGCTACACATGACCCTATCTGCATGGCAATGTTAAGGTACAGTGAAGAGAAAAATCCAGATGCCTATAGGTGCTTCCAGTTCCTTTCCAGGCATTGGGATAGACCTATATAATGCCAACAGTACTTTCATCTACATCAAAATTTCTATAACTTCATGATCTCAGTGAAATACAAAGCTGTTATAGAAATTTTATGTAGAATAAAACTTTCAGGTATTTATATAGGTCAAAGTCTATAACAAGGTGCCACCCAAAAGAGTTACTCTAATTTCACAAATGTCTATTTGAAATAAGCTGGGTTCGTTCAGGGCAGGAAGATCTTTTGTTGTGTAGAGATGTTGGTAATAATGATATTTATTCTGATGAGGATTTTGCCACTCACTCTTGGAGGAGTAGAAATGGTAACTACATGTCATTACCACAGTGAAAACACATGCAATTTGCAAACTAGTAGGAAAACACAATGGTTTCTAAAATTATGCTAGTGGATTAGTACCATATATTAAATAAATATAGTGATATTAACAACAAACAATCTAAATATGAATCAAAACCAAAGTTAGAGGATGTAAAGAAAATGAAAACTGGAGACATGTTGGCTGCCCATTTTTTCTAACGATTTTTTTTTCTTCAGTCGTTTTGCCCGTGTAATTAGATTTCTTTTACTCTGCAAATAACTGGTAGAACCATTTTGTTCTTTTTTTTTTTTCTTTTTCCTTTCTAATCAGAGCATAACAGTTATCTACTGTGTCACTTTTTTTTTTTTTTTAATTTTGCGTGTGTGTTTTGTTTCTGAGAATATAAGCTCTTTTAGGGAAAACCCAGCATGTCCATGATGGAAGTGGAGGTGAATATTTGTTTGATACCTATTGTAAGCCAGACCCTTTACAGTTAATTTAATTTTCAAAATAACTCTATGATTTTTATTCACTCCATCTACAGATGTGCATACCAAGTCTCAGAGGGGACATACACTTTGACCAAAGTCACATAATTAGTAAATGGTAGAGTTGACACTCATGTTCTTACCACTACCTTTTCTCTTCCGCAAATATGGATTAATGCCTTTCTCTGTGCTGGGCTCTGGTAGGCACTGGATTTCATTTCCTTATATCACCTGGTGTTACATTGTACACAGAAATGCATTTAGTATTTTCCTGGTTGAATGAATGAATGCAGAAAAAAAAAGCTCTCTTTCTAAATGTCAATTTGTGTTATAAACTGAAGCAGCAACTTCTGGGACAGATTCAGAGTGGTGGTTCTTGTATGGAGTCACAGGACATGAGCCAGTTTAGAAAAGGGAAACATGGATTTGGATCCCTGCTCTGCCTCTTAACTAGCTGTATGATTTGAGGTAAGTCGCTCAGTGTCTCTGGACCTTGGCTTCTCATCTGTAAAATGAGGAGGAGTAAGGCTTATCTAAGGTTGCTTCATATACTATTCTTTTAAACAAATTTGGGGAATTAATAAATATTATAGAAGCTAGTGATTAGTTTGACGTATCCAAAGGAGAAACGATAGAGTTGACATGGCCAAAGTCTATCAATTGGCTAATATCTATCAGTAAGTAATAATTTGCATCTATTAATATTTCTTTTCTCAACCTAAATGTTTAGAGCTTAGAGTGATTTTTTTCATTCACAGGGACTTACATAAAGCTGTTCAGCTAAACTGCAGATGATAAGAATAAATAAGCCCAGTTTATTGTAAGTATTATTTGTTCAGAGGCATTTTTATACTTATGTTCCTTTAACAACCATAGAAAGCACTAAAAGTAAGAAAAAGTGTGCTCAAAAAGTTGAAAACCGATATCAATATTAAACATTATTAATTTAGAATTATAGTTTTACTTTGTTTATTCACAAATTTGCTAGGTAAAATACAATCCCAGCAAAAAATCGATTTCTTTGTTGCACTATAATAAATAGATATGTATAACTTTATATATAACACATATATAGTACATTACATAATTATATATATGGACAAAATCCTATAAAATGGTTGATGTACTAAATATCCATAATGAAAGTCTTTAAATTGTATTGCAAGAGAATAATGTCAGAGGGGCGTGATAACACTAAATATTTATTTCCATTTTACTACCATATTTTATTGCTTGTAAAATGTACATTTTTGGGACATTTTTCACATTTCTGAAATAAGGATGTATCTTATGTAGTGTGTCATAGTAAACCATTTGGAGCAATTTTTCATTGCTTAGTGGTTTATAAAATACTAATATATTTTAAAATCAATGGTGTCTTAGATTTGATGAAATACAGTAAGTAAAAATACTATATTAGTCCTACTTTAAAAATTATATGTGTATATACATACACACACACCTGTGGTTACTTCTACCAAAGTTGTGATACTGATTTTTCAGTCAGATACATGTATCAAAGGCAGGAGAATGGAGCCTTTATTTATTCAACCCTAAGAAAGAATTGGAAACCCTGGTGGCATAGTGGTTAAGAGTTCGGCTGCTAACCAAAACGGCAGTAGTTCAAATCCACCAGGTGCTCTTTGGAAACCCTAGTTGGAATTGATGTGACAGCAGTGGGGTTTTTTGGTTTTTTAAGAAGGAATCGTGTAAAGCCTTAGACATTTCTAGGTGTATGTATCGTCTCAGTTTTCAAATCTTCGCCATCCCCAACTAAGAAAACATGTGAAGACTCATCAGACATTTAAAAAAGAAAGTTTAAAAGCACTGGCTAAAATCTTTAACACAGATTAGTATGCAGTTGTTTCGCTGTCTCTTTCTTAGTCGACTCAGCTACATTCTATAAGCAAAACACATTTTAAGAAATGTGAAAGACATCTGCTTTAAACTTGGCTTCTCTGAGTGGGTATCTAAAAGATGTCCAGGCCACAGCGCCTCAGTCCATCACTGGGTTCTCACCTACGTTTCAGGAGACCACTAAAGTCAAGTTCTCCTGCATCGTCTTGACCGTCACCACTGTCATTAACAAAAGAAAAGCAAATCGGGGTTTAATGCTGAGACACATACATAACAATTTCCCCCAAACACTACATATATAACGCATATGCAGTTTTGTACCAGCACACAAGTCATGGCACTAAATCAACACAAATGATTTCTTTTCACACAAGTGACATTTGAAGTTTCTGGAGCATGTACTTGTGGAAAAGTAAACAGGAGGAGCATGTGTTACTCTCCGACTTCAGAAGATGCGTTTTTTTTTTTTTGTAGATGGCATATAGAAAACTGCTTGGATTTGTGTTAAAACCGAGTAACACAAATGCACTTAAGGCAAGCAACACAAAGTACTTTGTTTTTGCAAGTTGCGGGCTCCAGAAACATCCCTGTGTAAAAAGCAAAGGACTTTTGCTGATCTCTGTTACTCAGGCAAGACAGAGATTTGCTTGGTTCTGCCTTATAGGACAAAGTGTACCAATGTCAAATATATAAGTACAAAGCCTTATATTCGAAAGGTAGCCTCTTTGTATCCAAGAATAGATGAATCAGATAATAGTGATACCAACATAACAAAAATGGAGCTAGCACGGAGCTTTTTAAAAGATGCATTCCTTTCTGTTTTAAAGGGAAATAATTATAATCTTTTAATATTCTTATTAATATTTATACCTTTTAAAACTTTGAATTGTTAATAAACCCTTTACTAGTGGTTTTAAAAAGTGCTTTCTTTCCTATGGAGAAATGCATCTTAAACTAGGTGTGCAGCCACGTTCGTGATTTCATATCAACTCTAAACGGAAGCTGTGGAGCTGACATTTAAATGACACTGTGTATTTACTTATATGTTTAATTTTTTTTAATGAAGATTTTGTTTCCTGCTCTTACAAGTGTTAGTATGGTTCCTAAGAAAAGAGTCTGTGGATTAAAAAAGTGTGTATAACACATAAGTTATAAGAATTGAACTCAAATCATGTTTTCAGAATGTCTTTAATAGCAGGTATTTGGAGAGGCGTTTTGAATTAAACACACATCTCCCGCTCCTAAAGTATACTTGTACATGGTGTGAGCATAGCTTTAGACCCAGGCATTTTCTGAGTGTGGGGTGAAGAAAAGGTGGAACGAAAGTAATAGGATTTGAAATTTACGACCCTTTTTAAAATTAAAAATAATTAGAAAATAATTTCAAAATCAATTGACTGCTGAGGCAATATTAGATATCTTTTAAGAATAATTAAGATTTTGATTTATTCACAATTTTTAGGGGGAAATGTGCCTTTTATTGACTGAATCGTTGTTTTAATTTAAGATGATTTTCCTTATTCAACAAAACCCAATGTGGATTCAGTCTTCAAAAGAATAAAACCATTGCTTTCATTAAATAATTGATATCATGGAAGAATTAAGTACAGAGAGTAAAATAATGGCAGTTGGGGGCTAGTTACATTTCTTATAAACCAGAAGAAATTTTTGTTTTTCTTCTTCAACCCCTGATTGTTCAGCCTTAACAGTTGCAAAATAAATCAGTTAGGCATCTATATCTTGCCTTTCTACAATGTTCTTTATTCAGGCCAACTCAGTGGTCTTTCATTTAGAATAATCCACTGTTTAAATGGTGCTAACTTCCATAAGTAGCAACTTAATTATTATTTTTCTGGACGCAAGATTTAATAGCTCCATAAGGGATTTCTCGATGAAAAGCAATACAAATAAAAGTTTTCTGACTTTACTTAACTGATGCCATATAAAATGTGTCTTTTTATCTTTTTTGGTCATTAGGCAGACAATATGTAATTAAGCGGAAAGTCACATATGAGACTCAGAGTACATCTTTATAAGGCAGTGTGAAACCTTCAGAAATAAGCGCTTCGCTATAGCAAGAATAATCATAAAAAATGATCATTCACTATATCCTTGATTTGGCATTAAACATATGGCTTTTCTAGCCATACCAACTTTTGGACAGATGGTTTGTTCGACTACAGTGTAGAGTGCCATTATTTGGAATTTGGAGTGTGGAGGAAGGGAAAATGTGTTTTGAAAATCCTCCACTACCCTGTTATACAAAAACTACCTAGTTGCCCGTTTTGAAGTTACCTTCTCTTGAAAGCAGATCTGATGTCAATGTTTGGAGTTGTCCCAGTAGATTCTTTTAAAGGAAAGAAAACAATAAAATAAATACCTGTTAAGAAGACAGCTTTGTGTTCAGTTCATAGACTGTGGGGATTCCTCAGATGGAAGGATGCCAGTTGAAGGGGGGAGGTGGCTTTCCTCCTGGATGGCTGAGCTGCTGAGGCATCATCATAACCTCAGTCTCACACAAAATCAATAAGAGACCTTAGGGGTCACCTTGCCTAGGTGTTGTCCAACCTACCTGCCGATTAGAATCACCCGAGGAACTTAAAAAATAATTCAGCTTCCTTATTCTCCCTGTTGGACATTTTGAGTCACCCAGAAATCAGTATTCTTAAGAGTCCTCCAGGTGATTTTCAGAGATGCCCAGCCAGGTTGAAAGAGCTGCTCAAGGCCAGATTCCACTGAATGCAGAAATCTTGACAGCACCCTGACCCATGATCATCCAGCCTTTGCGTGGCATCTCTAGTATGGGGGATCTCCATCCTTCCCAGGTTGTCTACATAGCCTTAATGAAAGAGTTCTTCCTAATGCTAAGACAAAATTTGCTTTCTCATAAATTTCCACCCTTTGATTCTGATGTACTCTAAACACTTCTAGAGTACATGGAAAAGGGCCTTTTCCTTCTACCCACACATTCAAGCTGCATAGGACATGGTTTCTGGACTCTTCATCCTTCTGGTTACCCAACTCCAGGCTGAGCTATGGTGCCCACAACCAAAGACATCACCCCAAATGTGGAACAAGTAGTGTGTTGTAGAAAGTAGTATCATTTCCTCTATCTAGATTCTGTGCCACTTGTAGTAGTCCAGTTTAAAATTACACTAGCTTTGTTTTTTGCAGTTATAACACACTTGGGATTCTTCTTAAATTTATGATCTTTACTTCGAAGTCAACTTTCCCTTTTGTATTCTTATAAAAGTTTTTTTTTCTTTCAAGCTAAATGCGCCTTATTGTATTTATCCCTATTAAACACACTCTGGGAAGTATATAGATCATATGGATGGAGAACGTCCACATCTGACATTAGTCCTCATAAGGGAAATTCTGCCTTCCACTTGGGTATCCTGACATCTTCATCCCATATTACCTTATCCCCCAACCTGAGTGGGAATACGTGGACCCAGTGAAACAGATACATTCAGTAGCAACAATAAAATGACGTTACTGCTTACCTGGGAGACTGAAGGAATATAAATAGCATTGAAAAGAGATACTTACCAGTAAAATTCCACAGTTTTATTTTTAAATTGTCCCGTGACAATTTAATTCAGCTGGCTTGCTGAGACTACCACAATCAGAAACACATAATTTTAAAAGGTCTCCGCCCACCAAAAAAAAAGTCTCATGGTTTTAGATGACCTTCTTCTCCATCTTCTCTCAGCCCATAAAAAGTCACATAGAAAGAGACAAAAAAGGCACTCTTACCATGCACTTCAAGATCGAAAGTACAGCTGTCAAACTTATCCTTATAGGTGACCTCGCATCTGTAGTTTCCTGCAAAGTTCTCTTTCGCCTTAATGATTTGCATCTCAAATGTGTATATCTGCAATGAAATGCACCCATGCACATTTCACACCTACCTTGCACACTGAAAGAGGCCAGAAAAACCCGTTGACCGTCAAGTCAGTTGCGACTCCTAGCGACCCTATAGGACAGACTAGAACTGCCCCATAGGGTTTCCAAGGAGCGGCTGGTGGATTCGAACTGCCGACCTTCGGGTTAGCAGCCGAGCTCTTAACCACTGCACCACCATCCCATTGCAGTTATTTTTTTCAAATTCCTCTGCATTGGCTTAAAGATGTGTCTATCTGGGGATGTCAGTACAACCTTCTCAGTATAGGAAGGAGAGCTACCAGACACAGCAGCGTGACCACATAAGAGTGTAGAGACTAGGAATGGTGACACCAGAGAATTTTTTGGGACTCGAATCTCTCAAAACTGGACCTGAAAATGACCTTTATACCCACACAGAGAGAATGAGCTAGCTGAGCCCCTGTGTTGGGAACTCAGAGACCATACCCGAGTTTGCCTTTCAAAAGTTTCCTTCAGCTGGAGGTGCTTCCCAGCTTTGCTGGCCAGGTCCATCCATTTCCCTTTGAACCATTTGATAGTGGGTTTTCTAAGAAGATCTTCAGCCTTGACTCTGGCTATAAAGGTAATATTTTCACCTAGAAAAAGCACAAGTGATTCAGACTGGTTTAAAACTTGTAGTTCGTTTTGCTCTTACCTGGAAAGAAATTATGCAGGACAGCCCTGTATGGACTGTGATATGATTGGTGCCCCTTGGAGTAGTGCTGTGAAATGACCCTGATTTTTTATGAGTACTCTAGAGGTTCTTAGGATAACCCAACCTGTTCTGCTTTTGAGGTTTATGAAGCAGAAAAAGAGCAATGGGAGATCAATGGACATAATTTTTATGTTTGTATTAAAATATATGTATTATATATATATATTTAAAAAAGAAACCATTTCCATCAGTTCTGACTCATGGTGACCCCAAGTGTTTCAGAGTAGAACTGCACATAGGGTTTTCAGTGGCTGTGACCTTTTGGAAGTACATTGCCAGACCTTTCTCCTGAGGCACCTCTGGGTAGATTTTTCAGTTAGTAGCCAAGCACTTAACCGTTTGTGCCACCCAGGGACTCCTTATATATATGTGCTGTATATAATGTGGAAATCCTGGCGGCGTAGTGGTTAAAGAGTTTGGCTATGAACCAAAATGTCGGCAGTTCGAATTCACCAGGCACTCCTTCGAAACCCTATGGGGCAGTTCTACTCTGTCCTTTAGGGTCGCTATGAGTTGGAATCAACTTGACAGCAATGGATTTGGATTTTTTTTTTTTTTTTGGTTACATATAATGTATATATATTTATATGTGAAATAAAGTGAAGAAAATGAAATGTATATGAATCTTTTTCCATCCTTTTTATTAGGCATGGTGATGGGTAGGCTGGAATTATAGGAATAGGCCTAATTGAAACTGCTCAGTTTGCAAGTAGCCCTGCCTATCTCTTTGTATTGACTCATTAGGCACTGGGGACATCCAAACCCTAGCCCCGCTGCCAGCCCAGCATTTCAGTGTCTTCCAGGAACACAGGGTAGCAAACATCTCCAGCCCTGAAAGAAAAAATTCTACAACATATTCAGCTGTGTGTGCTCATTGGTATACTATTTGGTAAATGTCACAGGCTAGATCTGATCACAATGCAGGTAGTCCCCAACTTATGACGGGGTTCCTTTCTAACGACTCTGTCATAGTCAGTTCTGACACAGGTCAAATACCTCATTTTTTTTTTTTTTTTTTAGTTTTCACTATTATCACCTTTTATTATCAATATCTTTATAAATCCAACAGTAAATCATAAAATTGAACATCTGCGAGTTAACATCTGAGAATGATAACATCAGCAAATTATGTGCTGCAACATATTATTAATGATGAGATACACAAAAATAACTCAAAACTGGATGGTTGTACGTGCAGTTTGTTGTTACTTGAGTACGCCATAAATCGGGGACTGCCTATATATTCCTATAAAAATTTAATGAAAATTCCTGGGCACCCCTCCACTTAGGACCTTTGTGCCTGTCCCTGTTGTGAGCCCCCCATGTCTGTGCTCTCCATCCACATCCTTTCCTCTCCAGGCCCCTCTCTATCTCACCACCCTGTTTATTTCCTTTATAACATATGGCTTTTACCCTTATTTGTTCGTTTAATTTGTATTGTCTGCTCTTCCCATTGGGTGTAAGTTCTGAGTGCTCACACACTATACTTGGTTCAGCACAGTGCCCGAAACTTAGGAGATGTGTAATCACTATTGTTTGAGTAATATCTCAAAAGTTGAGCCATCTCTCTGACTAGCTACCTCTGAGCTACTAAGCATTATGATCTAGTGTGTGTGCAGATCTGTCATCATCTTAAGCAGTGAGGTGTGTCGTAATGACAGCAAATGCTAGCTCCGAGCTTTATTACATGCCAGGCACTGTTCAAGGTCCTTCACAGGTTGAGCCTATCATTATCTCCACTTTACAGATGGGGATACTGAAATATAGAGGGGTTAAGCCATTTACCTGAGGACAATAGCTAGTAAGAAACAGAACCAAGATTTGAACTCAGGCTGCTTGGCTGCAGGATCCAGGTACTCAACTACTAATCTGTGCTGCCTAGGTGTGCTAAAGGCTCTTGAAATGATAGCTGCTGCTCTCCTTTTAGGGTTATAAAAAGCAGGATTTAGTATATCTACACAATGGAATATTATTCAGCCATAAAAAGGAATGAAGTACTGATACATACTACAATATGGATGAACCTCAAAAACATTGTGCTAAGTCAAAGTAGCCAGACACAAAAAGAACACATAGTGTATGATTCCATTTATCTGAAATATCCAGGTTAGGTAAATCCATGGAGACAGAAAGCAGATTTGTGGTTGCCAGAGGCTGGAGGGTAAAGAGGAATGGGGAGTGACTGCTAATAGGTATGGGGTTTCCTTTTAGGGTGATAAAAATGTTTTGGACTTAGATAGAGGTGATGGTTGCACAATATTGGGAATGTACCAAAGGCCATTGAATTGTTCACTTTAAAAGAGTTCATTTTCTGTGATGTGAATTTAGGTTTTAAATTGAAGGCAGGATTGAATGCTAGGACTCACCAACTTTCACCGATCCTGTTTGAGGTTTTTCAACGAACAGGGTGGACAACTGAGAATTGACATTCTGCTTGTCTTGTTCCTCACTGGCAGGCGATTCCCCTATAGACCATTCTAACGACAGAAAGGAGGAAATGGGTCATTTCAGGGCCGCTTTCTTCCTAGGCGTAGTGGTTAAATGCTACAGCTGCTAACCAAAGGGTCAACAGTTCAAATCCACCAGGTGCTCCTTGGAAACTCTGTTGGGCAGTTCTACTCTGTCCTGTGGGGTCACTCTGAGTTGGAATTGACTTGATGGCAATGAATTTTTGGTTTTTCTTCCTAGGCAGACTTACCTGGGTTTGGAGTTCTCGTCAACACTGAAGCTTTTGTTTGTCTAATAAAACTAGATAAATATAACATCATTCTTTCCGTCCCCGCTCCACCCCCCCCCAGCCATCAGTAGAGAGTGACAGAATCCCATTCTTACAGGGATGTCTCTTTCATGGCGGGGTAAATAATGCTTTCTAGTTCCTAGAAACAGTGAAACTTTTCAGGTAAGGTGTTTCTCTGCCTTTATTGACAGCACTGTTTCCTTTGCTGGTTTCCCCATCCTGCCTGTCCCCTAGCAGACAAATAATGGTGGTCAGTAAGTTAGAGCTGAGTTCTCAGAGTGCTTTTCCAGGTTTTCCAGGCTTTCACATCTGTTTTCCGGATGTGACTATAAGGCCACGTCTACACAACAACAAAATTGGAAAAGACTAAAAGGGTGGGTCAGTTTGATTGTTCAGTCTGGAAATAGCGAGTCTGGCCTGGTATTTCTTGACTCCTTGCTGCCATATGGTTAGACAGTTCTGTTATGGTTGGATAGATGTGGCCATAGTTTGACAAATAAGTCACAGATAATGACCTGCAGCTACAAATTTCAAGAATACTGGGAGTTTCCTGAAAGGGGAAAAAAAAAAAAAAACAAATGAACAAACAAAAGAAATGAAAAATAAATTGAGGTTTTCCCATGAAGAGAGAGAAGCTGGAAATGAAGTTTATTTTGCTGTTTTCTAGTTTATACTCCAGGTGCTTGGCTGGTTTTAATCGGCAGGAAACTCCACTGAGGAGGGTAGGAGAGAGAACTGTTAATATTCCCTTTGTCTCCAAGAGTTGAATGAAGAGAAGTTTAGTGTCAGCAATTAAATAGCTGGAAAAAAATGCGAGGGTCGCGAACTCTGGTTAATGTTTCTTGGCTAGAAGAAAAATGAACATTTAATTATTTTAGTCTTCAAGTCTCAATCATGCTTTGAATTTCTACCGACAAGAGACCATTGTTTTCACAATGAAGTTATGCAGCCTAGTCACATGATTACACAATTTTTTTAATACCTGAGTTAATGTTAGTATTTATGTTGTGTGTGTCTATGATATTAATAGTAATAGTGGTCACTCAACTTTGGAACGTGAAGAAGGAATTTTTATTGTTTTGTTCACTTCTTTACCTATGCTTGGTCCATAAAAGGCCCCTAGTATGATCAGAGCACATATTTGTTGAATGAATGAATGAATGAATAGCTTCACAGAATTGTAGCTACAGCTGACAGGATGTATTTGAAATTGTTTTGTCAAGTGTTATGTTACTAAAACATTGTGAATTGTTATCTAACTTCAGTACATTCCAGGAATGGAGATTTTAAATGTTTCTTGATCTCTGTATATTTGCTAAATGTTAAAAGTGAGAGTTATACTGATAAAAAACAAACAAGTCTGTGGTAATAAGGTATATTGTTGTTAGCTGCCATCAAGTTGCCCCTGACTCAGGGGGACCCCATCCATAAGGTTTTCAGTGGTTGATTTTCAAAAGTAGATCACCAGGCCTTTTTTCCTACTCTGTAGTAATCTAAAAGCTCTGCTGAAACCTGTTTAGTATCACAGCAACACAGGCCTCCTACTGACAGATGATTGGTGGCTGCACTTGAGGTGCATTGGCCGCGCATTGAACCCGGATCTCCAGCAAGGCAGTGAGAATTCTACTACTGAACAACCATTAACCTCTATATGAGGATGTTGTTGTTGTTGTTAGGTGCTGTCGAGTCGATTCTGACTCATAGCAACCTTATGTATAACAGAACGAAACACTGCCCAGTCCTGTGCCATTCTTACAGTCGTTGCTATGTTTGAGCCCCTTGTTGCAGCCACTTTGTCAGTCCGTCTTGTTGAGGGTCTTCCTCTTTTTCACTGACCCTCTACCTTACTAAGCATGATGTCCTTCTTCAGGGCCTGGTCCCTTCTGATAACATGTCCAAAGTATGTGAGATGAAGCCTTGCCATCCTTGCCTCTAAGGAGCATTCTGGCGGTACTGCCTCCAAGACAGATTTGTTCTTCTGGCAGTCTGTGGTATATTCGATATTCTTTGCCAGCACCATAATTCACAGGCATCAATTCTTCTTCGGGCTTCCTTATTCATTGTCCAGCTTTCGCATGCATATGAGGCGATTGAAAACACCATGGCTTGGATCAGGCTCACCTTAGTCCTCAAGGTAACATCTTTGCTTTTTAACACTTTAAAGAGGTCTTTGTAGCAGATTCGCCCAATGCAATATGTTGTTTGATTTCTTGACTGCTGCTTCCCTGGGCGTTAATTGTGGATCCAAGTAAAATGAAATCCTTGACAACTTCAATATTTTCTCCATTTCTCATGATATTGCTTATTGGTCTAGTTGTGAGGATTTTTGTTTTCTTTATGTTAAGGTATAATTCATACTGAAGGCTGTAGTCTTTGATCTTCAACAGTATGTGCTTCAAGTCCTCTTTCACTTTCAGCAAGCGAGGCTGTGTCATCTGCATATGGCAGGTTGTTAGTCTTCCTCCAATCCTAAAGCCATGTTCTTCTTCATATAAACCAACTTTTCAGATTATTTGCTCAGCATACAGATTGAATAAGTATGGCAAAAGGATACAACCCTGACAGGGACCTTTCCTGATTTCAAACCATGTGGTATCCCCGTGTTCTTTTTGAACAACTGCCTCTCGGCCTACATACAGGTTCCTCATGAGTACAATTAAGTTTTCTGGAATTCCATTCTTCACAGTGTTATCGATAATTTGTTACGGTCCACACAGTTGAATGCATTTGCATAGTCAGTAAAACACAGGTAAACATCCTTCTGGTATTTTCTGCTTTCAGCCAAGATCCATCTGACATCAGCCATGATATCCTTTGTTCAACGTCCTTTTCTGTATCTGGCTTGAATTTCTGGCAGTTCTCTGTCAGTATATTGCTGCAATCTTTTTTTTAATTATCTTCACAGTAATTTTACTTGCATATAATATTAATGATATTGTTCGATAATATCTGCATTCCACTGGATCACTTTTCTTTGGAATAGGTATGTATGTGGATCTCTTCCGGTGGGTTGGCTAGGTAGCTGTCTTCCAAATTTCTTGGCATAGATGAGCGAACACCTTCAGCATAGCATCCATTTATTGAAACAAACATCTCAACATGTATTCCATCAGTTCCTGGAGCCTTGTTTTTTGCCAATGCCTTCAGTGCAGCTTGGACCTTTTCCCTCAGTACCATCGGTTATTGATCATGTGCTACCTCCTGAAATGGTTGAACATTGACCAATTCTCTTTGGTATAGTAACTTTGTGTATTCCTTCCATCTTATTTTGATGCTTCCTACATTGTTCAATATTTTGCTCATAGAATCTTTCATTATTGCAACTCGAGGCTTAAAATGTTTTCTTAAAAAATGAGGCTATGTGAGGCTAGATCCCTAGATCTATATGAGGACAGATTCCTGAAATTTTTGTGTATGTGTGTATCATGCAAAATTAATGATTTCTCAGTACATTAGTTTTCTGGTAAGTGAAAATATAATGAAAGATTGCTATGAAAGCTACAAACTGAATAAAACAAGAATTAGAATAAATACAGTTTCAAGAAATGAGGCCATTAGTGGTTGTATTAAGATGGGGGTTGGGATGCCTTGCTCCAGGAGTGTGCTCACCTGAATCTTTTCTCTCCAGGGCCCGACTACCCACACCTGAAAGGAAAGTGTGATTTTTTTTGATTGATGCAAGGTAGGGTGAAGATGGGGCGCTGGCTTCAACGTTCTTGGATACCCAAAACCCTGTCTCTTCTGGTAATAGGGAGGAAAAAACCAGAAGTTGGCTCAGATGGTAAATCAGTGGAGCTTCCTCTATGAAAACAGTTGTAAAGTGAGTCTTATTAAAACAATAATAAAGAAAAAAATCTAAATATTTAAATTTATAGCACAGGGAAAAAGGATATATAGCTGGAAATGGAACACAAACAATTTTTGCCCCCAAAACTCATGCTCAAGATTTACCAATCTTATTTATTTCACAGACGAAGCCTCCTTGTTCTAGGTGTCTCATGTAAAATAAAATTTTGTCATTGAAGCCAACCTTTTCCTCTTGGTTCTGGCACAGGCAAAACCCAGTGCCTCTGCTCTGCTCACTGGCTCAGCCAGGTGACCTGACTTTTCTTTTCCTTTACTGTCAATTAATAATATATTTAAAAAGTAAGAAAGGGGTTGGAATTGTCCTAACCTGGTGGTAAGGCACTAGGCAGGGTGGTTTCCTCTTCATCTGAAACAAGAAACAGTAGTAAAAAAGTGAAGGAGAAAAAGGTTTCATCCAGAGTAACCTGAAAAAGGAGAACTCTGAAAAATAAGAAGAGAAACTACACAAAACACTTTAAACTGATGAGTTAGCCCTAGAAGACTCTGTGCCTGAAAGGTTAATATTGAGAATTAGATGAGAGAGTTGGATAAATCAAATGAAATTGTAGTTTAAAAAATGGAATGCTATATCCATTTGTAGATTAAGAAAAAAATTAATGCTAAAAATCAAACCTTGATGAAATCAACAACTGTGGTGGTTTTCAAGTTCTCATTTTGTTGCTCAAGTAAATGACAAACATTATTTATATACCACACTCATTTGGACACAGACATAAAGGCGTACATGTACTGTTTTAGAAGTCTTTCCTCTCAAAAAACCCTCAGGATAACCACCCCCTCTTCTAAATTTAGGAAACAAAAGTCAAGATTAACTAATATAAATCAATTTTTCGTGCTAAGTTCACCAATAGTTATTTTAGGAACTTTATAAGCTTTTGCCAGTATTATCCTGGTGTTGACCAGTGCTAGATAATTTTTTTAATGTTTATTGATGTACATTTATAAAATTCGGAATATGCCTCATAGCATTTATCTGCAGAGATGCTGAAAATTCTCCTTTTAAAAAAGTCTCTGATCTTCAAAGTGTCTTTACCATTTAGATGTTTAAATAGACATTTAAACATAGACATCTGCTCCTCCCTTCCCAAAGCATGAAGACAAGTGTTTATGTAAATATTAATAATCCTTGTGCTTGAAATATTAGAATAATTGTGGATTTAAAAATACAAATCCAATAACTATATGAAATTGGATACAGGAAATACGTGTGTATTAGTATTACTTAAAAAGAAGTTCTCTAAAAATTCATGACAAGGAGATAAAATAGCGTATTTTTGCATAATCTGTTAAAATGTTTACTAAAAATATTAACTACCGATCTGAAATTTCTTTTTCAAAATTATCAACCAGGGATATGCTTTATTAATTTTTAACAAAATAACTAATGTCTAATATATAGTAAATATGTCATATCTTCAGAACCAAAGAAATAGTTCACTGGGTACTGTGGGACTTGACATTATTCAGAGGAAGCTTTCTGTGGTCAAAGAAGCTTGAACAATACTAGGCTAAGTAAAGTTAAAGGCTTGTAAGTGCACGCGTATGCATGCATGTGTGTGTGTGTGTGTGTGTGTGTGTGTGTGTATGTGCATATACTGGAGGATACCTCAAAACCTTTAATGGGCTAATACGCTCTGTGACTGGAGTGTGGAGATAAGAAATCATACAGTAGTTAGCATTTCCCACACTTAGTTCAATTTTGAATCTTTTTCACCTGAAAAAGCAACTAACGTTCCACAAGATCGTACAGTTGGGAAAGTATAGGTATTTCTGAGGTATTTTTTTCTAATACTATTTTCTATAAATTTAGTTCAGTACTTAGTACTTTCTTCTGGTAACCTATTCATAGGTTTTATTTACTGACATATGCAAAGAATCTTGATTTTTAAGACCTGTAAAAATTAATGAAAATGAAGTTTTAAAATTCAACCAAGCCTTAGCAAGGTACTTCCTTTATTATACATAAAGTAAAAGCTAGAACCACTTTGATTCAAATGAACACTTCCTTTTATACAGGTTTTGTTGTTTGCTTTATGCACAGTACATAATTAACTGTTTAGAATGCAAAGTGATTAAGAAAAGAGTATTCATACATTCAAATAAAACTAAAATAAAGGAAGATAATCCATTTTTTTACGCACAATTTTGATGGGTGAGTAGTTTCAAAGTCTACTAAATATTGAGACTATTTGGAGAACATGCACAATTATTTTAGATTATTAAGGAACCGTATATTAAAGCAGTGCTTCAAAGTATCATGAAATACTGTTCCTTTAAGTGATCCCAAATTACTTCCAAATAGCGGTTACTTCTTAATTGGCAATATTTGATTCATTGCACATAAAGTTTCAAATTTTAGAAAGTGCTAGAATATATAATTGACAAGAGCAAAGTTTACTGTTTCACTTTTTTAAAAAGTAGTTTTAGTCCTGACATTCCTTTATATTTTGGGAAATGTAGTTAAGATGTTGGGATTCTGACCTTAAATTCTTGCAAAGTTACCAGAACTGGATGGTGCCCAGATATCATTACTGAATGTTTTGATCAAAAATTCTATAGACGAATCCTAGTCAAAAGGAGGGTAAACGTGGAACAGAATTTCTTTTTGATTTCTCAGAAAATCCAGACTTTCTGGAGCCATTGAGATTGGATGACCATGTGCCCCCACCCCTGCCACCAAAACTATTGTTCTAAAAATTAAACCAGAATTATCCACTGAAGTCATCTTTAAGCCAAACAGTAGTTAATTAGTAAAGACTGTTTCCCTTGAGCATTGTGCTCTTTTAAAGAATTATCTGTATGGGATCAAACTGACAACAGCAACTTGATAGATTTGAGTTTATGTTAATGGTGGTGGAATAATTTGGAAAAGGAGAGCAAGAATGGTTGCACAACTTGAAGAATGTAATCAATGACACTGAATTGTACATGTGGAAATTGCTAAATTGGTGTATGTTTTGCTGTGTATATTTTCATATTTTCATGAAAAATAAATAAAAACAAAGTGCTCAAAAAAATTCTTGCAAAGTTACCTTGTTGAAATGAGTTGAACTGGATGAAACTGAAATGTTTAGTTTTTCTTATTTACCATAGTAAGACAGATTCTGTTGCTACAAGGGAAATTTGAACATACAAATTCTTCTGGTGATGTTCAATTAGTAAGACATAGCATCACACAAAGAACATTTCCAACCAAAATGAAACAAAAAATGCAATATAAAAGTCACATTTTCTTTTTTCTACTTAAAAGCGCCTGCGATGACAAAGAGAAGAGCTTTTGACTCTTTATAATACAACGCACATGAAGACCACAGGCTGAAAGTCACAGGGCTATCTCCTGTAGCTACATGGAAGGGTGATTAACCAAAGCAGAAGTTTATTCATCGTCAAGTCATGGGAAAATAGCATTTGTAAACCTGTAAAAAGGATTCTCTTAAACAACTGAAGTTCCCAGAGAAGAATGCCTGGAAAGTTGAGAAAGAGCTTAGTCTCATGTTACAAGGCTGGGATTTTAGGAGGGTACACAGGAAATCTGGAATGCAAGTGAGAGCCTTGTTGCAGAATAAAAACCCGAGAGACTGAGGAATGTGTGCATTCTTACAATCCTCCACACTCTCTCAAGCATAACATCTACCTATGGTTGATTTAAATTGCCTCTTTAAAATTAAATTTTTAAGTAATATAAACTTGGGACAATTATTGAGATTTTAGAATAAAGTCCAAAAGCATGTAAAATTCAAATGTATGTATAAGCAAACCTCAGCTAAATACTGATATGATACTTTGATTTAGACAAATCTGTGGCTTCCTCAAGCAGGGTAATCAGTTGTCATAAATACTGGAGTATGTGACCAAAATGACAACAACATACAGAAGATAGCCACAACAGCTAGCGTTAATTCATCATGTTTTGAGGCATTTGATTAATTTGTCATATTTTCTTAATGAGAAGACACTTGCCTTCACCTTTTGATGCTTCTGAAATCAGGATTCATCTTATAATACATAAGTATATCTAATGAGTACTTTAAATCACAATTACTTTCTTCCCAAAAATCTATTATTAAATCAGCATTGCATTTTATAACTGGTTATGTCTTAGAACTGAAAAGCATGGTGGTATTAACTTTTAACAAAGTTAAAAATTAACTTGTAACGTTCATTACAGAAGAACTAATGTAATTAGCATATATAGGTAAAGCATGGAGACATTTTAGTAGATGGTAGATTGTCTGAAATTTAAAGGGAAAATTGCACAACAAGATTTTATCATGCTAGTGAAAAGCACCAGGATAATGTTATCACAGATGTAAAGAGACCTAAATGAAGAAAAAAAAATGTTAAATCATTTTTTTTGAATAAAAAAAAAATCACAACATTCAGAAGGAAATATGCTGGAGCTTCTGCTGATTTGCTTCCTACTCTGCCAACCACATGCATGTCAAGTTACATGAGATCTTTAATATGCACGGGGTGCATTCATGATAGTTATCTGGTATGTTAATGCTGTTTGCATCCTTAGAAAAAGAAGGTAAGTTTTTACTCTCCTTGCAGCAATTAACTAAAGCAGTTATTTTTCTGGAAGAAAAATATAAATAGGTTGTAACTGTCCTAATTGGGCTTACCAAAAAATAGAAACATTAATGAGAGGTGAAAATAATTTTAAAAATATATATCAGAATTTAGGCATCAAAGTGAATACTAACCTTCAGAGCAGTCTCTTGATTTCTAATACTGCTGCCACATTTGGAACTACCCACAGGACCAGTTTTGGAATTGCCCTTAAGGCTAGTTGTTAAGGCACAGAAAAGTTTGTTACCCTTTGCTCCTGCGTATGATTTTTGTTGACCAAGATCCCATTTGATCACCTACATTATTCTCTACATATAGCCCACTGTGACTCTAGTCTGCTTCCCAAACTGAAATCTGCCTTTCGTTGTTGATAGTCATTCTTCCCTCTAAAATGTAAGTTGGCTGTAGGAGGGCAGGACTTTTGTTCACCACTGTGTCCACCATGCCCAGAACCATGCCTGGCACTCAGCAGACACTCAGTAAATACTTGCTGAATAAACATGTTGGAATGAGAGGCAAATATTTGACCCTACTGAGGGTGTAAAGAACCTATACTTAGTATTCCATTGATTTGCTACCTGTAATTATCTGGAAGAATTTCAAGCCACAGCAGTATATTTGTAGGAAGGCCTTGTCTCTCAGTGTGATCACTCGGAAAAGGATTTGCACATCTAATTTCCAGTTTGGTGTTTGGTTAAACACATTTCTTTATCGCCATCTCTATTGTATCAATTCTGGGAGACTTTGCCTGGGTCCCCGGACAAAGTGGGCAGTATTAGGGAGCAGGATAGCTGGATGGACAACCAGTCCAAAGGCAAACAAGGAAACAACAATAAAACTCCATCCTGAAATGTGTGGCTAATTGTCTCCATGAAAAACTGCCTCTTTTGCCATGAGACCAGAACTAGATGGTGCCCAGCTACCATTACTGAAAGTTTTGATCAAAGATTCTAAAGAAGAATCTTTGATCAAAAGGGAGAAAATTCAGAACGGAATTTCACCTTCCCATGGAATTCAGATTTTCTGGAGCCATAGAGGCTAGATGAATCCCTGAAACTATTGCCCTGAGATAATCTTTAAACCTTAACTCTTAAGCCAAAAATATCCCCTGAAGTCTTCTTTAAACCGTAGCCTGTGAGCAGCCATTCAAGATACTCCACTGGTCTCATCCCTTCGGGAGCAAGGGAGAATGAAGAGAACA
>NW_004443963.1:2198732-2241214 GCF_000243295.1 Trichechus manatus latirostris | reverse complement strand
GGGTTGTTAACCAATGTCATAAGACAATATGTGTACTACTGTTTCATGAGAAACTATTTGTTCTGTAAGCCTTCACCTGAAGTACAATTAAAAAAAAAAAAACACAACACTAGTTAGCTTAGCTAGTAAACAATGTCTGCCTGTAGCATTGTGCTCTTTTAAGAACTGTCTGTGTGATCAAATTGACGAGAACAACTCGAAAGATTAGATGGAAAGAGAGCAGTGAGTTTATGTTATGGGAGAGGGTGAGAATGGTTGCATGACCTGAAGAATGTAATCAGTGTCACTGAATTGTACGTGTAGAAATTGTTGGGAAAATAAAGCAAAAAAAAAAAAAAAAAGAGTAGCATGAAGGAGAGCTTTGTGGTCATGGGATAGTCCTGTATCTTGTTTGCAGTGGTAGTCACATGAATCTACCTATACATGTGGGAAAATGACATAACCTATATATACATATTGTATCAACATCAATTTCCTGAGTTTGATATTGTACCATAATTTCTGAGATGTAGACACTGGGGTAAACTGGGTAAAGAGATGCAAGGGACCTCTTTGTACTATCTTTGCAACTTCCTGTGAATTTGTAATTATTTCAAAATTAAAACAAAAAACAAAACAAAAACAACTCCTTCCTGGGAAATCATTTGATTCCAGGCAGAGCCTCTTTGTAAAGCTGAAAAAGTTGGCAAATTTAATCACAAACACGCCTTATGCAGTTGATACAGGAACCAGATATTTCTCTGAGGCTACAAAAATTTTTCGAACATTTCGAAGCTGTCACAGAACAACTCCAGGCGATCTGGGAACAATTAGGCTACATTTCTGTGAATAATGTTCTTAATAGTAACAGTTATGGAGTCATTAACTGAATATATTTATTAGGTAGAGGGCTAACTAAAGTGCTGAAAATGTACTAATATCCAGGCATGACCATTTTCAATAACTTTGAGTTGGTCTTATGGTAGAAATCATTCATCAGTTCTGAGGATGAGCACTCAAAATGCACAGCACTGGTGCCTCTTTCTGCACCCTTATTGACTCAGAGTATGCATAGTATGTCCATTCTCCTGCCCAGAAAACATGTTGAAATAAAAATCTACTGAGATTTCCATTACATGGTCAGCAGCTAAGCCAGTATGGAAATTCAATTGTTCATTCATTCTGCAAGTATTTATTTAGGAGATTGCTGTGTGCAGCTCTCTGCCAGACGCTGGAAGAAATGAGATGAGAGGATGCAAGAGGTGTTAAGACATGGTGCCTGACTGTCGAAAAGCTTACAACCTGGCAGGGAAAGGAGTCAAACATAAATACGTGATTAAGTGGAGAAAAGTGGGGTTGAGTGACAGAGGCAGTCGGTCCAAGAGAAATTAGGAGAAGGAAGGGGAGATGAAAGTGAGCTAGAAAGCTGTGCTGAGGAGTGAAATCTGAGTTGGATGCTTAAAAAAAAAGTTAGAGTGAGTTGGGGGTGGGTGAGGACATGGGAGGACATTCTCGTCATTGCTGGAGTGGAGTTCTGTTGCATCAGTCAATCCAATCTATATCCATGCACAGCTTCTTAACTGTGAATACAGATGTAGCAATGATTATTGCATCTACATTTGGCTTAAGTATTTACTTTGAAATTTCCATGTCTTTGATGAGAATGGGTAATAACTGAAGAAGACTTCATATTTAAAAATAACTTCTATCGACCTACCTTCTTTAAAGATGTCATTTTGCATCCCTAAATTGATTTGCTTCCTAGGTATGTAGGACAAATACATATATGGCAGCTAATGGACTTGGGCAGTCGTATGTGGCCATGGCCTTGCTTAACTCCTGCAAGTGTTAGGAAAAAAATTACTACTAATTTCAGGATGCCATAGTCATGTGGCCTTGCTCTTTCATCATACTGAGTTCTCTATAAAGAGAAGAGTTCTTATTTGTTGGCTGGTTGACGGGTTGGTTGGTTTTAACTTATAGAAAGGCATTTTCTCATTTAAGCATAGAGATGTAATACGGTGATTTTTCAGATTAAAGTTCAGGCACAGGCTTTGTTTAAGCTTTGACAGCTTGCCCTCTAGGATTACATCATCTGCTCTATTGGTTGAGCCTTACAGCCTGGTCCAAGCACCTTTCCAAATTTGGAAACAGAGGTATATGGCATGAGCTTTGCAGAGAATAATGTTACAAAAACTTCAGCCAGCATATCCCAAACCTCTTTGAACTCATCTCATGGAAGGAGTTCTAGGAGTTTGCACTATCTGCTTTCCATAAGCAAATAACCTTCAGACTGTGGCCCACGTGGTCAGGATTAGTATTCATGTTACTATCCATGGGAGCCACTGAAGGTCAAGGACAAAGTGGATGTACTAACATTATCTATTCATTTATGAGAGTGTAAATTCAAGTTAGAAGAGAAGTGATCCAATGTACTGAAAGAAAGAAAAAAAGTATTTTACTAACGTACAAGAGACAACAATATATAGGACTTAGGTAAGAAAATATGACATAGTAAGAATAAAGAGATACTTAACATGCTTTTCTGTGATGTCCAGAAAAATGAGAAACTCCTCAGAGTCGTTAGGAAATAATTGGTTATTCCAAAACCTAAACTATGTTATTCATTACCCAAATAAAAAGCAAACTTTTACAAATGATAATACAAACATTTAAAGCAAAATTGTCAAATCTACCTCTGTGAAAATTTTCTAACATGCCTTAGTTTAAGACAGATAGTTGGTAATGGTAATAACTTACCTCCATGGGGAGACAAGGGAATTAGTTTTTCACTGATTCAGAGCAGTACATGATAAAGATTATTTAATTTCTAAAACTAGACTATCTCCATATAAACTAAAAATAGAATAATATTACAAAAATAAATGAATTTTCAATTCAATAAGGAGCAACACGATGTTTGCTTAAAGTTATATTAACGAGCTATATAAATCATATAAATTGGCATGAATACATAGAGTTGCAAAATGAGATGCTAACCTTCCAAGTTACTGGTGAAACTTGGAACAATTCACACAGTATAATGTGAAACATTCCATTTAAAAAAAAAATCTGGATGATGCAGATTAATTTTCCGAATTGGCATAATCCCAAGGAGATCAGATATTTCTTTCCCTTAGCATGCACATTGGAACTTGGAAACTATCAGTTAGCTTGCTGGCATCTCAGCAAGTGCTTGTGATGTTTTTAATCGTTGTTTTTCTTCTAGAAAAGTATGTAATAGAAATTTATCAAAGCACCATTTTTCATTACACTGATTGGGTCCTGCAGATAAGATGCAAGTAAAGAACTTGAAATCACACTGATGAAAGACAATGCAGATATATTCCATGGGGGCCCCACAGCAATCCGCACTGACCTCTTTCTGCTTCTAATTTGGTTGAATTCAGCCTCACTCTCCCTCCCTCCAGCTCACCTTTTGCTGGTCTGTTTCCGGCCTCCTTCTCTTTATTTGGTTCTGTGTGGGAAGTACAAACACATCTTTGAAAGTCTCTTAAAGAAAGCATTTTATCGTGTGATGAGCAATGGGGGGGAATGGAGGAAATTAATGACAACAAATGATGCCACATATACCAAGTTTTTATGCTGTTTCTGAATTATCGATTTGAGAATTATAACTTAGAGCCATATTAAACTTCTAAAGAAGCAATTAACAAATCTGATCATTTTGGAAAAAGTAGTATACATAGAAACATGCAATACAGATTTTACTAAAATACTCTTAGGTATACTGGAACCATGTTATAAAATGCTGAAGTGGAATTTGGTATAAAATGTGATTCACTGCATTTTAGATCCCTACAAGGAAACTTCTAAGGAAGTTCCACCTATATAGGTGTTCCCATAGTTGGCACTTCTAGATAATATTATAGTAAGGAGATAGGGTATAAAATATGTAACTGTACAGTATATACAGTTTCAAAGAAAATGTTTTGGTGTATATATTAATCTTCTAGTTGGATCACCTTAACATAAAGAAAACAAAAATCCTCATAACTGAACTGATAAGCAACATCATGATAAAACAGAGAAAATATTGAAGTTCTCAAGGATTTCATTTTACTTGGATCCACAATCAACGCCCATGGAAACAGCAGTCAAAAAATCAAACAACATATTGCATTGGGCAAATCTGCTGCTAAAGACCTCTTTAAAGTGTTAAAAACCAAAGATGTCACCTTGAGGACTAAGGTGTGCCTGACCCAAATGGTATTTTCAGTCTACTCATATGCATGCTAAAGCTGGACAATGAATAAGGAAGACTAAAGAAGAATTGATGCCTTTGAATTATGGTGTTGGTGAAGAATATTGAATATACCACGGACTGCCAGAAGAACGAAGTACAGCCAGAATGCTCCTTAGAAGCAAGGATGGTGAAACTTCGTCCCACGTACTTTAGACATGTTATCAGGAGGGACCAGTCCCTGGAGAAGGACATCATGCTTGGTAAAGTAGAGGGTCCGTGAAAAAGAGGAAGACCCTCAACAAGATGGATTCACACAGTGGCTGCAACAATGGGCTCAAACATAGCAATGATTGTGATAGTGGCCGAGGACCAGGCAGGGTTTCGTTCTGTTGTACACAGGGTTGCTATGAGTCAGAACCAACTCGATGGCACCTAACAACAGCAGGCTGGGTTGAGTGGTAATAAATGCAATATGAGAGCAAAAACATCAGATTTTATCAATCAAGATTATCTAGTTTACAGTTTTCTCTGTTCAGAATCATATTACTTTAGACATCTGCAAATGGTGTTTGACTTACGGTATACGTAAGAAAAAATGAATTTAATTCTGAATTCTCATTTTTTTTTTTTTTGACTGGTGAGTGGATCTGAATCTTAGTTAAATAAGTAGGACAATTTTAGCAGAGCTTAGGAGGAGACTTATTTTAACAATAAGCCAAAATCAACCCAGTTGCTGTTGAGTCGATTCCGACTCGTGGCGACCCTATGTGTTTCAGAGCAGAACTGTGCTCCATAGGGTTTTCAACGACCGTAGGTGGTCAATATTGTGCAGTGAATATGAAATATGGCATAATAAAGGAAACTTTTTATAGTGGTCCAGCCACAGCAACTGATCCAAAGAACAGAAGGGAAAAGTTTTGTCTATAATGGTCTGTAGGTTCTCAGTGTTGGCAAAAATAAATTTGTGTGTGCAAAGAGAAAATATACCAAGGAACAAGAAGATCCTCGGAAGAATGTCACGCATGTACACTGGTTTTAAGATCTGTCCTAAAGAAAACTAAACTTCAGCTGCCCCTATTTAAACTCATACGGCGCCGAGCCTGTTCCATTCATTTTGACGTATAGCAATTGTCTTCTGCACTCTTTTAGGTTTTTGAGCGTGTGAATCTAGTATTCTTAACTGGACAAAGGGGCTCCTATCAGCAGTTAGATTTCTCAAACTGCCATCCTACAGAATGATCTCCAGGGTGGAAGAGCTTCATAATCCCCTAATTTTGTCCTCATCCCCTAACCTTTTTCCCTGCAAAAAAAAAAAAAAAAGGCCAGAAACCAAGGCCTTATTCAAACTCTGCTTTTTTTCACCAGGGCTCCACCAGCCTGCAGTGATCTCCCACCGTCTGACTTTATACCACATTGTTGATGAAAGTAACCTGCATTTTAATCACATACAGCCTTGTGAGGGTTCATATAGTATTGCCTAACATTTTAATGCAGTGATTGCATTTTTAATTTTTTTCCCAGGTTGTATTTTATTTTCTACTTGGCTGTAGACAAACTGAGAACAGGGGAAGTGTTTTTATTTAGAGTCCCCATCTATGTCTGGTAAAGTATGTTTATCTGTATCTTAACTACCAGTAAGCTTATATGTCTACCAAATGGTAAATAGCTCTGTATCCTTCTGAAGCATTAGAACAGGGTTGTGTGCGTGGTAAATGCACACTGAATAATTCTTGAAGAGATGCTAGTTTCTCATCCTGTTCAAGGAGGAAGAGTGATGAGAAGGGGTGCTTTGGTGTCTTCATGGGAAAATGCACATGATTTTGGTTGCTTCCCTCTTGAGGGCCATTTGGCTGGGGCAGGCAGATGATTCTGAAGGGCCACGTTGAGTTTAACAGTTCCCTTGCACTTGTCATTCTTCCAACCCTGTTATCTGCCTTACGTCTGTGTGAATGTAAAAGCAGACTTCCCCTACTGTGTGTCCCTAGGCACTGCCTCTAATTGCCAAGGATTTCACTGGGTCTCTTTCCTCATTATTTTTTTTGTTGCCATCTGGTGGACAACAGGGTACCAAGGACTCAACTTCCTGGAGACTCCCTAAAGAGTTTCCTAGATGTGTTTGATGGGCCATAGAATGAGTTGGAGAGGGGCTGCTGACTTCCCAGGACTGAGGTGGGATCCTCTCTCCATTCTTACAAGAAAGACACGGGCTTTGTGTGCCCTTCACTGTATGTGAAAAAGCTTTGCAAATCATTCAGCATCTTGCAGGCTCAGCCTATACAACTGTAAAACATGGGTATAACAACAACTTTTTGCATAACTTTAAGAGTTTTATAAGACTTAATCACATGGTTTTCACATGTGAAGTGGCATCCAAATCAGATAGCCTGAAAGAGTTATGTAAACACAATGCGTTGTTATTATAAACCTATCACAACTATCATCGTTCAACTTCTCTTCTTAGTAGGAGTAAGGTTAAAGCTTCAACGGAGGGCAAGTAATGCTGGGATGGGTGCTTTGTATTTGCAGCCCAAACATGTGAGACAGTGTCTTTACTTACGTTCCGGGGGCGGGGCTGGGACTGGAGCTGGGGCTGGAGCTGGGGCTGGAGCTGGGGCTGGCACTTCATTTTCTAGAAACAAAAAGTGAAATGGAATTGTTAGGCTTACTTATCACAGAAAAATTTACTTTCCACAGCCCCAGGCAGCTCTCAACCCCAGGCCGCCATCTTACCCATGTGTATTGGCAAGAGGGACTGGAGCAGGAAAAGAATCAACCACGTGGCATAAAGAGGCCCAAGACACACTGCTTTCTGAAGTATGGTGTGAGCTGAGGGCCTAAATGGTATATAGATTTCCAGGAAGTGATATAATATAGTGATGGAAAAAACACGGGTACAATGAGGATCCAGTCCTATCCTTGCCATTTAGTTATCTCCTCAAGTAGCAGCAAGACATTTAATGGCACTGAGCCTGTTTCCCAACCGAGGAAAATGATCCAATGACACCTAGCTATAGGGTTAGTGTGAGAATGAAATGAGACACAGTTGTAGAGAACACATTTTGTGGAGTCTAGGGTGGGATTAGTGTTCAGCAAATGGACCCTCCTATTCCAGAGAGCAAGGGCCCACAGTGTCTCCATCTTGCCCCACTCTCATGAGTCCAGCACGGTCTAGGTTTGTGGTGCTTCATTTTATTAGAAGGCAAGCTGCTGTTCACTGGGAAATAGAATCTCCCCTCTCATAGTCCTAAAGTGCATATGCCTGGAATAGATTTTCACCTACACTTATCCAAAATTTGCAAAGCTCTGGTTTTGAGGCTTTATTGAATTTGAGTGTAATTCTAATGGTGCATACCTGACTTTGGATGTGCTGTGTTGTATAGTAGTGTGGCTGTGAAGTCTGTTAAAGAAAATATACATCCTTCCAAGTAACTAAAAGCATACTCATGACCAAAGAGCATAGAATTTGCCCACACAGTACCCAGTGAATCCCTATGGATGCCCAGATAGGAATTAGTGCTGTGTGCACCATTGGAGTCCCTGAGTGGTACAACTGTTAATGTATTCAGCTGCTAACTGAAAACTTGGAAGTTGGAATCTCCCCAGAGGCACCTCAGAAGAAAGGCCTGGCAATCTACCTCCAAAAAATCAGGCATTGAAAACCCTATGGAGAACAGCTTTGCTCTGACACAGACTGGGTCACCATGAATCAGAGCCTACTTGATGGTTAACTGGTGGTACACCAGCTGCCTCTGCTCCAGGGCAGGAAGAGGCAGTTAATGAAGGAGATTTCCTTTTAAAGTATTTTCCATTTGATTATTAAATAAATTATCAAAGACAGAAGTGTTTTGTATTATTGGCACATTGTGGGATCCTTATCTTTGTTACTATCTAAGATTTTCCACATTTTTTTTCCACAGGTGATTATTTCCAAGTGGGAAGGACAATGCCTCATAATGAGCAGTTTGGCTGAAGAGTCATCTCTATGTCTAGGCTCCATGGCCTATTTTAGTCTGATTAGAATTCATCCCTGGTCTTACTTCCAAAATATAGAGAAATGAATAGATTATACCACAACAGAAAGCAAGAAATGAGTGAGGCAGAGCTGCCGGCATGCATCCATGTCTTTTCCCATTGCTCATTTTTTTTTTACACAAGGTATAAACTCCAAGTTATTGTTTAATAAGAAAAAGCATTTCATGCAGATCACCATAGATAAGTATATAGTAAGTGAGGAAGAAAAACATAGCCTTACAGACAGGCAGAAGGGATCCTGGAGGGGATTGCTGTATTTCGCGGATAAAGTGAAAGCATAGTTGTCCCTTAAATGGCATTGACAGAAAGGTTTTTGTGTCTTCACCATGTCATGGAGAGGATCATTGGTGCCTGCTTCCATCAGAAGACAAAACTCTCAGTCAAAGCATTTTATTTTCAGAGGTCTGGACGCAGTAATGGAAACCTCTTGGCTTTGGGTGAGGTGTTGCATTGCAGCACATGGGTATCAGAATACTGAGAGTGAGAGTCCAGTTTCTTTGACACATTACTTTTGGACTGGGCCATTGTCATGAGATACCTGAGGGTCTGTGACTGAGGGTCTCTGTCTAGCTCTCTCTACGGACAAGTTTCTCTGCCTTTTGGTCTTATTTTCCAGAGCTGTAGAAATTATTTATCTCACAATTGTGTTTCATCCATTACTCTATCCGAGAGGGTCCCTATCACTTATTTGGTTAGGTCTACACATTTTAGGTTGGAGTCCTTGATGGTGCAAAGGCCTAATGCACTTGGCTGTTAACTGAAAAGGTTGGAAGGTTCCAGTCTAACCTAGAGGCATCTTGGAAGAAAGCCTGATGATCTACTTCTGAAAAATCAGCCATTGAAAACGCTATGGAGCACAGTACTACTCTGACACCTATGGGGTCCCCATGAGCTGGAATCAACTCGATGCCAACCATTTGGTCCACTCTTCAGGTTAGCATTCAGACTCATGATTGGTGGGCACTTCATTCCCTCCTACTCTTGTTATGCCCCAGTGGACTCTCCATTCTAAAGTTTGTTTCTCTGTTCACCTTCTGACCTTTCTGCCAGTGAGAAGAGCAATATTCTTCTCCCTGACAGAACCTCCTGCTTTTTCTTTACATGTGATTGAGTCAGACAGACCCAGGCTTGAATCCTGAATCTATACCTTATTAGTGGTGTAATCTTGGGCAATTCCTTAATCTTTATCAGTCTCGATTTCCTTGTCTGTGAAATAGGAATAATAAAAAAAAATGCTCTCCTAGGATGCTAATTTTATGTGAAATTTACAGCACAGTTCCTGGCATATATAAAGGGATCTTTAATTAACAGCCATAACTATTACCATTGTTGTCCTTTGACAGTCTTTTCCCGGGTACCTCAGTTTATTGCTGAAAAGACATTGAATGCATGTTGAACTGATTAAAAAAAAAAAAAGAATTAAGAAGGACTTCTTTGGTGATAGTTAATGAACTACAAATTGACTACACTTTCCCAGTGTCTATGTAAACAAAGGCCCATTTTGCAAGGGAAGCTGTGGTTGCCTAAAATCCTGTTTTGGAAGCAAGACCAAGAGTGAATTCTAACCAAATAAATAAAAGAGAGTCATCTTGGACACTGAAACTATAAATGTGCCCTGAATGGGAATTCTTCATTTCCATTTTGTCTGTAGCCCCAATGTTCTGTACAATAGGCACAAAATCTCACCAAAATAATTTAAAGGGCTTAATTCAGCTTCAAACAAATCCACAGAATGTTGGTCTTCAACAGCCAACTGTATCAGATAGTCAGAACTACAGGACCATTATAGAACATTAATGGTGGTATATTTTTAGGACGGGTGCAGGAAATGGATATAGGAAAATGCATTCCCATCTGATAAGTAGGCAGAGCCAGAACTTTTCCTTCTTAAAACCACAGAGACTCCATTATTAGCAGCCAATGAAGGAATAAATAAATGATAACAAGCACGTATTGGCACCGACTGCATGCCAGGACTTGTTGTTAGCTGCTGTCAAGTTGGCTCCAACTCATGGTGACCTCATGCCAGGACCTAGTATACATTAATTCTAGTACTCCTTACAATTCTATGAAGTCAGTACTATAATTATCCCCATTTTGCAGTTGGGAACTAAGGCGCTGAAAGGTCGCACAGCCCATAACAGGTGGAGCCAGGCCCTGCCTGACTCAAAGCCTGGGCTGTATGACCCTTCTCAGCTTTCACACCAACTGAGTCAAAAGAAGTGGGCTGGTTGACTTTTCAGAAATATTACTGCATTTTCCCCATCAAAGTGGTTGGTCTTATTCTCAAAGACACGTACCCTCATATGGATGTTGCCCTATCTATAGGAGTGGGTGTGCCTCAGTCTACTCATCTATGAAATTGAGATAATAACAGTACCTACCTCAGGGGCTGTTGGCAGGAATGAATGTGTTAACAGGGGCTAGGAAAAAGGTAAATACTATATACATCTCATGTGTTCATAGTTATTATAATTTTTACTTGGACATGCTTGTGACAGTGGCACTCCTGTCTTTCCACACAGGCTGCCTGCTAAGTTATTTGTCTTATTTCTAGGACCATGGACTGCATTTGAACATATTTAGAATTTGTGTGGGGACTGAGGAAGCATCTGGAGACTGGACAGAGGAGACAGGCTACTCACACCCCTACTTTAAAGAGTAACAGTAATTGATTTCAATAAAATGCATGTGTCATTATAGAATTTGTACAATGCAGATAGATAGATAGGTAGATAAATTGGTAAGTAATGAACTTATGGTGAGATGGAAAGAATATGAGAAAATGAACTCCCAGCAGTTTCAGGGCATTTGAAACAAAGAATTCCAGGCAAGATGGGGAATCAGGAGTGGTGAAGGCC
Source organism: Trichechus manatus latirostris (assembly GCF_000243295.1). Classification (NCBI taxonomy): domain Eukaryota; kingdom Metazoa; phylum Chordata; class Mammalia; order Sirenia; family Trichechidae; genus Trichechus; species Trichechus manatus. Next base: position 2,230,135 of record NW_004443963.1, on the reverse strand, counting down.
AAGCAGAGTATGACATAGACCAAAAACCAGCCATCATAGGGTGAGTCTCAGGAAATGCTCATGCATTGCTCTTTAACTCATACCTTGGTCTCTAACGAGGTTCTGCCATGCCCAGCTTTGCCTACTGCTTTAGAAAATCATTGGCATTTCCCCAAAACTCACTGGGTACCTGTATAACAGTACTGACAGCAGTTCTCACAGTGCCACTGAATAGGGACCATATGCAGGTGCACCCGTACAACCAGAATCCATTGAGCTCCCATTATGAATTTAACAAGGGCATGGGGTTATAAAAGTGGCTAAGATGAGAGCCCTGTGTTTAAGAAGCTCATGGGTAAATGGACTGCCCTATCCTATATCAGTTTAGTCACTGAACCAGGTTCCTCTGCTCTCTCAAAAGTTAAAGATTCACTACCTTTGTGGACCCTCCAAATGCTTCTCAAAATGCAATGTGTGTGTGAATCACCTAGGGATCTGTTTAAACTGAAGAATCTGACCCTGGAGGTCTGGACTGGGAGCTGGGGGTGCAAGATTCTGCATCTCTAACAGGCTCCCAGGTGATGCTGATGCTGTTGGTCCACCAGTCACACTTTGGGTAACAGGCTCAGACCATGCCCTAAATTATCACTGATTCTTCTCCCATTTCAAATGTGGTTGTGAATGCTAAAAGGTTTACAGTAGATGAGGACTGTTCTTCTCCCTTTGATCATAAGCTTCTTAAGGACAAGACCCCTGTTTCCTCTTCCATTTCAAATTCCACACAGCAGGTGCTCCATAAATATAGTTGATTGGCAAGCTGTTCCTACCCACACAAAAGCCCCTTCTCCTGGCTGCCAAGAAATCAAGAGCTGTCCCCTGGCACTCCATGGGCAGCTCTCTTGGTCTGCGTTACCTACAAGGAACGCTATGTCTTCCACTAATGACCCTCCCGCTGGCTGAAAACTCTGAGGCTTTTGCCCAAACTCCATCATTTAGATCTCTTCTTAATGTCAACACATATCTTCTGTTTCCTAACAACAGCAAGAGAGCAATTAGTGCTAGAGCTGTGGCTGTCAGTAACAATACCTCCCAGGCCTTTCTAAGGCGTCTCACCCCGCCCCCTTTAAAAACTCTGGAGTGGAAAAGGAGAGAAGCAACTCAGGTCAAGGTACCTGTCTCACCAGTTCCTTAGCAAGTAACAACTGTCATTCACCTATTCAGATCCTTGTTAACCTTAAGAGTCTTGTAATTGTCAGGAGGCAGCTGCCCTCGGTAAGCTCTCTAAGTATTTATTGAGGTGAGGTCTTGCTGTACTTTTACTTATTTAAAGGACAAATATTGTATGATCCCACGTATATTAAATACCTGGAACAGGCAAATATATAGAGACCAGAGGCTATTAGTGGTTACCAGGAGTGGGAGGGGTGGGGAAAGAGAGAGTCACTGCTTACAAGGCACTGACCTTCTGTTAAGGGTGATGGTAAAATCTGGAAATAGATAGTGGTGATGGTTGTACAACATGATGAACGTAATTAATGGCATTGAATTGTACACGTAAATGTTGGAATGGCAGATGTTTTTTAGATATAGTTATATACAGTTATAGATACCAAACCAAACGCAACCTGTTGCCACTGAGTCGATTCCAACTCATAACGACCCTATACAACAGAGTAGAACTATTCCAGTAGAATAGGGTTTCCAAGGAGCAGCTGGTGGATTTGAACTGCCGACCTTTTGGTTAGCAGCTGAGCTCTTGACCACTGCACCACCTGGTCTCCAATAATATATATACTTACTACGGAAAAAAAAAAAGCCATGGGGAATTCTGTGGGACTCTTCTGCCAGGTGAATAAAAGTGACTTTCTGTTCCCTTCCTCAACCCCTAGATTTGCCTGGGTTGCACAATGGTTAAACATTCGACTAGTAGCCTAAAGGTTGACAGTTCAAACCTACCCAGAGGCGCCTCTGAAGACAGGCCTGTTGATCTGTCAGTCTGCTTCTGAAAGGTCACAGCCTTGAAAACCCTATGGAGCAGTTCTACTCTGTACACGGGGTCACCATGAGTTGGGATCGACTTGATTCCAACCCCTATTGTCTCTGCTACAACACATACCAGAAGGATGGCCTAAAGAGGCAGGAATTTATAAGTTGCTGTTCTTAAACTTTTTTGAATAAAAAGAAGAATCTAGATACTCTTTGAAAAAATAAGCCCAAGGAAATATTTTCACGGGTAGAATAAAAATTAACTGGATTCTGACCCAGCAGCTAAGGTAGCTTCTTCCTTCTTAGGCAAGGACGGGTTTTCTTTAATCCTGTCTAACTCACAGATGTAGACTTTCTCTCCCTCTGCAACATTGAGATGCTTTCAAAGGGTTCGGTCTATTTATGGTGGATTTTTCCTATGACCACCTACTGTAAGCAGCACAGGTATGCCGCCAATGGCACGCCTGCATAGCGTGTGCCAGGGCATTCTAATTGACGGGCACTGGTGGCAGCTATGGAATAGCCTTTGAGCTGCTGCTGCTGATGAAAGACTCGGAACCCAGTAAACGCCATAAAAGGTTTGGCTTTCTCCAGCGGAGTCCATTTCTATTTTCAGTGATCAAAGATTTCATGATTAGCAACTTGGAGAATTTTTTTTTTTTTTTCAAGAAACATTAACCTGCCTCTCTCGTTGTCTATGTACGAACAGTGAAACCTGTGAGAGCTGGAACTCGACGGGACTGCCTTATTTTCCCGGTCTCGGAAGTTTTCTGCCTTTGACAGGGTGCAATCTTACCACTTCTCTATCGCTCTCTATTACTGGAAAATATTTTTGAGTTTTCCTTCTCTGACTGGTTTTACTTTTGCAGGTTTTACTGTATCTGTACACTAAAAACAATGTAAACAACCCAGTTCTCTTTTTTCCATGGGCTTGCTGTCTTAAATAGTACATTGTTTGACCTACTCAAAAATAAAATGTTTCTTGGGCCCTCGTGTGCAACTTAATTTATGGGGAGCATATAATTAGATTACGTAAATATATTATATAGGCATAGAAAGACAGGAAGAACATAATTACAGTTGCTATCATTGAGTGGTAGGATTATAAGTTTTTTTGTGTGGATTTTTGTCAAAAAAATTTTTTTTAATTTCAAGAAGAAATGTTCTAAAATCATTCTTTGGTAATTTGGGGTACAGGAGAAAATTGTATGTTATTCGTAATTATTATTTTATATTCTCAGAGTCAGATTCTAGGCTTGAAATAAAATATGTGAATGCTTTATGTATTGGAAACATGATGATTAAGGCTCTACCTGACCAGCTCCTGTTTTGTCACTTTTGGTACCGTAGCACAGGTCCCTAGATGGCTAAAACGGTTTGCACTCGACTACTAAACTAAAGGTTGGTGGTTCAAACCCACCCAGCACTGCCGTGGAAGAAAGGCCTGGTGATCTGCTTCCATAAAGATTGTGTTGTTACTGTTGTTAGGTGCCATCAAGTCGATTTCGACTTACAGCAACCCCATGTGACAGAGTAGAACTGCCTCATAGGGCTTTATTGGCTGTAATCTTTTCGGGAGCAGATCGCCAGGTCTTTCTCCCACAGAACCACTGGGTGGATTTGAACTGCCAACTTTTCAGTTAGAAGCCAAACACTCAACCATTCCACCGCCATGACTCCTTTCCATAAAGATGGCAGACAAGAAAACCCTATGGAGCAGTTCTACACTGTAACACATGGGGTCACCATGAGTCGGAATCAACTTGATGACAGTGGTTTGGTTTAGTTTTTGGTTTGGTAGTATAGCAAATTGTCTTCCTTTTTAGATTAAATTTGTAATAAGTACCATCAGATGTATCCCCTGTTGATAGTGGGTCTGGCACTGCATACATGTTCCAGCCTGGACCTCAAATGCCTACACAGTGGCACAATGGAAACTAGTATAAAATCTTGTTTGCATGGGGATGTTCATAACACCTGGGTGTTGATTATATTAATTGTGTCACCAAAAAAACCTACAAAACACAAAAGACAGTGCATTTTTGTTGGCCATATTGTTTATTCATCAAAGATAAAGAATCTGGACATAAATTAACATTTAATTTAATGTTTTCACAGTTATAATTGTATATTTTGTATCTTGGGAGTTAAGGAAACTACATACCTTTTAGAGGCAATTTTAAAATTGATTTATAATTGTGGTTCTCAATTTATAAACTGATGTATAGTAGTGATTATGGTCTGGGATTGCCAAGAGTCCCTGAGACACTTTTAGGGAGTTAATGAGGTCAAAACTATTTTCATAGTAATACTAAGATATTATTTGCCTTTTTAGCATGGCTCTGCTTTCTACAGCTATTAGAAAGTATACTTGTTATTATCCCAAGAGACAGAAAGGGCCACATAAACCAGAGACTTCATCGGCCTGAGACCAGAAAAACTAGATGGTGCCCGGCTACCACCAATGGCCGCCCTGACAGGGAACACAACAGAGAGTTCCTGATGGAGCAGCAGAAAGATGGGGTGCAGAACTCAAATTCTAGTAAGAAGACCAGACTTAATGGTCTGACTGAGACTGGAGGTACCCTGGAAAGCATGGCGCCTAGATTCTGTATCAGCCCAGAACTAAAACAATTTCTGAGGCCAACTCTTCAGACAGGGATTGGACTGGACTGTGGGACATAAAGTGATACTCATGAAGTGTGTGTCTCTTAGTTCAAGTAGATACAAGAGACCAAAGGGGCAGCTTCTGTCCAGAGGTGAGATGGGAAGGCAGAGAGTGTTAGGAGCTGGTTGAATGGACATGGGGAATCAGGGGTGGAAAGGAGGGGTGTGCTGTCGCAGAATGGGGTGAGCAATTAGGGTCAAATAACAATGTATGTATAAAATTTTGTATGGGAGACTAAATGTAAACAACAATTAAAAAAAAAGAAAGTGTACTTGTGGATTCCCATGTTTTAAAATTGTATCATTTTAATTTCTAATACAGTATATTTTGAGAGACATAACCCACATAAACAAATGCTCTTCAGGTTCCTCAATGATTAGTAAGAGTACATGTGGATCTGAGAAGAGACCAAAAAAATTTGAGAACTTCTAGCTTAGAATTTGTTAAAATCTTCTTTAAAAATTGTGTGTGTGTGTGCTTTTTTTTTTTTTTTTTAAATAAACTCATGTCTGTCTTGGAAGAAATACAGCCAGAATGCTCCTTAGAAGCAAGGGTGGAGAGACTTCGTTTCGGGTACTTTGGACATGTTATCAGGAGGGACCAGTCCCTGGAGAAGGACATCTTGCTTGGTAAAGTAGAGGGTCAGCGAAAAAGAGGAAGACTCTCAACAAGATGGACTGACACAGTGGCTGCAACAGTGGGCTCAAGCATAACAACGATCATGTGGATGGTGCCAGACCCGGCAGTGTTTCATTCTGTTGTACATAGGGTCGCTATGAGTTGGAACTGACTCAATGGCACCTAACAACAATAACAACATTTCATATGCCTCATTTGGGAAAAAATATGCAACATTGATTGATAAAATGAAAGACGCAGTCAAAATCAAAACCATAAATTAGTTTGAGGGGCATTAACTTATTCTTCTATGTGCACAATAATAAGGACAAAAGGCAATATTTTCTAGTGCCACCTCTTCTATTTAGAACTCAGCTCTCTAGCAACCTCATTATCAAGCTCTGGCCTGATGGCAGATACGAACAAGCAAATTAAAAGTGCCTCTGAAGAGAAAATAGACAAGTCTTAAGTTTCAAGCACTAAAAGTCCCAGGCTTTACTCACCAGAGAGTCTCCCTTAACTCCCTTTAAGGTTTAACTTCACTCAGCCCAGGGGCCAGACTAGGGTGAAGCTAGTGACACATCTGGGGCGCCACACTTAAGGAGGCACTCACTGTCAGGGGCCGGCCCTGCACTTGCACAACCCTGAGAGTGAGTCCCTCCTTAAATGTTGGCCCTAGGTGCCTCTATGGCTTCACCCTAGCCCCAGCCCTGTTAAGCCGAAAGAATTACCAGGCAGGGAGTGGATAGCAAACAAGTAAGGGGTAGGGGGAGGAGCACCTTCAGATAGTGACTGACAAAAGTAACAAAAAAAAGACAACAGCCTCCTAGCAAGGAATGAAACAGGAAAGCTATGACAAATTGGACAAAATTCAAAATACAAGTCAGTAAGAGCCCATTTAACACAAAGGCAAACCATTTCAAGTCTCAGGATATCACACGGTATAATAACCGATCTAATTTAAGACAAAGTTAAATAATGTTCACTGTATTTTGCTTATAAAAGCAAGGAATAATGTATTGCAATTTAGAAATGTTTCTGTTCAAATTGATTGCAATAATAAGGTTCAGTGGTTAAAGAACTAAATTAATCCTTAGCTATCCAGAAAATCCAACTATTCAGAATGATTCAATCAATTTAATCCATTTTTGCTTACTGTGGCCAAATATTGGATCCCCGGTGGCGCAATATTGGATCCCACCAGCTGCTCCTAGGAAACCCTATCGGACAGTTCTACTCTGTCCTATAGGGTCTTTACGAGTCAGAATCCACTCAACAGCAATGGGTTTGTTTTTTTTTTTTTTGGTTTGGCCAAATATTGGCAGGGATCATGCTCTAAGGTTATATGAATAGATGGTGTCTAATTGTGCATACATTATGTAAATTTGGATGACTCATTATTCAGCTTGATGGAATTTTCCTGAATCCACAGAGGTTTTTTTATTTTTTTTCCACTCTCCTAGTCTGTTTGTTCTTATGTTCTTCTAATAACGCAAATTTTCAATACAAGATGCCACTCCACATAGGAAGAGAATTAAAATACAGTCACTGTTACTTAGCAACAAGTGGCATCTCACTATTAACATGGATGAAAACAAGATTTTTTGCTAAAATCTGATCATTCCGCTCTTTATCACTATTATGTTTTAAATTAGGAAATTAGGTTAAATTTAAATTAGATGGGCGTGGTGGTACAGGAAAAGCATTACTCAGATTAAAGAAGTTTAAAAATTTAGCACAGGCCAAAAGGAAATTATTGCAAAAGTGATTTTCACTGCTGACCCCTTTAGTCATGGTGCCTTTCCTGGGGTCTGCTCCAGAGCAGAACCACAGTCCCATCACTCTTCTTTGTGGTTATAGGATAAATCTCCTAACGGTCTTGCCCCAAGCCATTGCTGGGCCTCACACTGGGTTACTTTTTAAAAATAGAGGAAGGAGAGGCCCGATGCCAGGTGGGGGTCATAAAAATAAAATTCCACAGCAGTAAACACAGCGGCACTCAATCACTCACTGCATCCATATGTGGTCAGGGAGAGTTCTTTGTGGTTATGGAAGAAAAATTTAGGCCCCAGGAGACCCCACCTGCCAGATCCCCATGGTGGGAAGAGAAATCTGAATGTCCCACAAACCCAAGCCTTGTAACCTTTGGCAGTGGATATAGTTACATGTTTAACTGTGTTTTGGTTTAAGTGGGAAAAGCCAGGCCTCACACGGGAACAGTGAAGAAACAACAATTATCCTCGCTCCTTAGAAAGTGGAGACCCACCGGTTGGACAGGACACATTTCAGTGGGAACACAACAGAAACCTTGGAGTGTAAAATCCAAAACCAAATCTGTGGCTGTGGAGTCAATTCCAACTCACAGGGACCCTGTAGGACAGAGTAGAACTGCCCCATAGGATTTCCAAGGTTGTAATCTGTGTGGAGGGGCCCTAGTGGCATAGTGGCTAAGAGTTTAGCTGCTAACCAAAAAGTCAGTAGTTTGAATCTACCAGCTGCTCCTTGGAAACCCTACGGGGCAGTTCTACTCTGTCTTACAGGGTCCCTATGAGTCTGAATCGACTTGACAGCAGTGGGTTTGGTTTGGTTTAATCTTTACAGAAGCAGATTGCCACAGCTTTCTCCCACAAAACGGCTGGTGGGTTCGAACTGTGGGCCTTTCAGTTAGCAGCTGAGCTCTTAATCACTGCGCCACCAGGGCTCCTTCCCTGGAATATAACAACAACAAAACCGGTTGCCAGCGAGTTGATTTCAACTCATAGCGACCCTATAGGACAGAGTAGAGCTGCCCCTTAGGATTTCCAAGGAGTGGCTGGTGGATTCAAACTGCCAACCTTGTGGTTAGCAGCTGAACTCTTAACCACTGTGCCACTAGGGCTCTGAACTCATTTTAGAGAGAGAAATTAGCAGATGATTCAATAACCCTGGCCCTCCCTCTGCCAAATCACCTACTTCATGCCCCCATCTGATAGAATCCAGAACTTTAATCTTGAAAACATATGAAAGCCAGTAAATAATGTGCCCCATGGATGGAAACATCCTGAAATTAGGCTTGTTGCCTATCTGTGTGGTTGTCCAAAACAAATATATTCTTTGTAAATTAAAACTGGCCTATCCACACAGAGCAAACTTGGGTGCAACAAGATAGTATCATCACGTTAATTTGCTGGGCACTGTCCTTGTAAAGGTCCCTGTTGGTGCAAATGGTTTGCTCTCAGCTATTAACCAAAAGGTTACTGGTTCAAATCCACCCTGTAGCAGCATGGAAGAAAGTCCTGGCGATCTGCTTCCATAAGATTGCAGCCAAGAAAACCCTGTGGAGCACAGTTCCACTCTGAAGCACATAGGGTTGCCATGAGTCAAAATCGACATGATGGCAATGAGTTCGGTTTGGTTTTTGGTTCTTGTAAAAGGAGTCCCTGGATGGTACAAATGGTTAAGCGCTCGGCTACCAACTGAAAGGTCGTCGGTTTGAACCTACTGAGGGGTGCCTCAGAAGAAAGGCCAGGAGATCACAGCCTGGAAATCCCTAGGGAGTGTGGTCCTACTGTGCAGCACATGGGGTCTCCCAGAGTCAGAATCACCTCGAGATGGCAATGGATTTGATATTTTTGGTTTGGTCCTTGTAAAAAGCTGTGGGGACAGAAGCCCTGTTCTCTCTGGTTATGAGATCATTTGCATACAGGTAGAAAATTAAGTAATAAAGTCTTCTTTTCTTCTTTTTCACTGTTTCATCTTCCTTAACCACTGTGCCTCTAATCTTAGGAAACTGCTCTTGAATAAATAACTACTAATACCAAAAAACCAAACCCACTGCTGTCGAGTCAATTCTGACTCATAGTTGACCCTACAGGACAGAGTAGAACTGCCCCATAGGGTTTCCAAGGAGCACCTTGGGGATTTTGGTTAGTAGCCGTAGCTCTTAACCACTACAGCACCAGGGTTTCCAAATAACTGCTACTTCATGACTAACCTCACTCAGAAACATTGTGATTCAGTAGCTACCTTTCTGTGCATTTACTGAGTTTCCCCAGGGTACGATACTCTGTACAAACCAAGGATTCTACAAAAGACATCTGTTCCCATCAGAACTGACATGAAATAAAAACAGAGAGGCCGCGGTCACCTCCCCTGAGGTACACATGAAATTACAAATTTTCTACTCATTTCTGATTGCCTGCACTTTAATCCTTTTTTTTAAAAATCATCTAACATACCCAAGTATGTCTAGAGATGAAGTCTAGAATTACCACAAAAGTAATTGGCTGCCAGGAAGTATTTTGTGTCTCTTAATATAGGTTGCATAGACTCGTTAGGGAGGAGTGCAGATAAAAATAGTAACTATTAAAAATAATAAAAATTCCTTTCAGTGTGTCCTGAAAGAGACTAAAAATAAAATTGAAATAAAATAATCATAAGAAGTTTCAGCAAAAGTAACCAAAATGCTTTCTGGGGCTGTGAAAACGAGCAATAATTTTCTTTTAAGGCAGCCTTCTCCCACAACTCTCTAAAATTTAAAACAAGGATGTATTTGTTTACAAAAGTATGGCAAAAACATTGTTTCATATTCATTCAGGTTTTTAAAGAGCTCATTGATTTATTTCTTGCGCCCAAGCGTTTTTCTTTTTTTTAAGCGACTTCAGCCTAGATAGGCGATTCCCTGTGAATTGTGTGCTCATGAGGAGCCTAAAATAAAGTGTTTAAATATCATCTGTCATGGCCAAAGTAAAATGAACCATTGAGAGAATAAAGGATTATAAGTGTTTCACTTCTTCCTTTCTTGAAGGCCAGCCAGCGAACCTAACCGCTGCTTTAGATCATTTCACCAAGTCTCTTACCCTGGCTGCCCTGTTATTGGAAAGGCCTGAGAACAAGGAGCCTTCTTCAGACTTACTGGAAGGGAAGTAAGAATACAACCTGTTTTTCCAAAGTTTTTTTTTTTTTTTTTTTTTTAAGTGATATATTTAGGATGCTTGAGAGGAAAGAATTGGCCAGCCCTTTATTTATCTTCCTAACAGGTGCAGTACGGACGGTCATAAAACCAGGCGACTGAAAAGAAGGATTCTGCCAAGTATTAAGCCTCTCTAGTGTGCGTTTGCCCTAGAGTATTCCTTCTTACGACAGATAGCCCAAACCTATGTCATAAATCTCCAGGATGGCGTCATAACGTTTTATCAGGGAAAATGCCATGGTATTCATTCATATAACTTCTTAATTCCTCATCAACCCCTCAACTTGGCTTAAATGAACCACTCGAAGTTATGTGGAAAATAGTTGTCCTTGATAAAATACAACCTTCGACCTCATCCCCAGGTCTTCTCCCTAGCTTCCTACAAATTATTATTTTTTCTTGATTTGAGATAAAAGTAATATCAACGCCCATGGAAGGAGCAGTCAAGAAATCCAATGAGGTGTTGCACTGGGCAAATCTGCTGCAAAAGACTTCTTTAAAGTGTTAAAAAGCAAAGACGTCACTTTGAGGACTAAGGTGTGCCTGACCCAAAAACCAAAACCATTGCCGTCGAGTTGATTCCAACTCATAGCAATTCTATAGGACAGAGTAGAACTGCCCCATGGGGTTTCCATGGAGCAGCTGGTGGATTTGGACTGCCAACCTTTTGGTTAGCAGCCAAGCTCTTAACCACTGAGCCACCCGGGCTCCAACCCAAGCCATGGTATTTTCAGTCACCTCATATGCATGTGAAAGCTGGACAATGAATAAGGAAGACCGAAGAAGAATTGATGCCTTTGAATTATGGCGTTGGTGAAGAATATTGAAGATACCATGGACTGCCAGAAGAATGAACAAATCTGTCTTGAAAGAAGTACAGCCAGAATGCTCCTTAGAAGCGAGGATGGTGAGACTTCATCTTACATCCTTTGGACATGTTATCAGGAGGAACCAGTCCCTGGAGAAGGACATCATGCTTGGTAAAGTAGAGGGTCAGCAAAAAAGAGGAAGACCCTCCACAAGATGGATTGATACAGTGGCTGCAACCATGGGCTCAAGCGTAACAACAATTGTGAGGATGGCGCAGGACTGGGCAGTGTTTCATTCTGTTGTACATAGGGTTGCTATGAGTTGGAACTGACTCAACAGCACCTAACAGCAACAAATATAAGTAGACTTTTCCAAAGGCAAATTTATTTTGGTGTTTGAAATAGGCCATCTAGTCTCATGCAGGTGGAAACTGAAGGTCAACAAGTGAATAGGAGAGAGAAGTTTCCCATGTCCGGGGCCCCTTTTCTGATGACGACTAAGCCTTGAGATATGCTTAGAAATAGGCAAGAGGTGATGAACAGTGCTCTACATTCAAATAGGCTTTGGGCTCAGCAAAAGTTTAAAATGTGATAAAAGCTCCATAGTATAGAAAGTGAAAAGATTAAAAAAAAAGAGGGAAAATCCTCTATGGACTGAAAAAAATTGTTCTCCATTACTGTGTTGCCACAAATTTCTGTTGGACAAGACCAAGATAGAGGGATAAAATAAATACTGCATTTTGATACAGCAAAAGAATCTGTAGCAGCAACACTATGCTTTGATTTCTGAGATGTTATCAGAACAGCCCCTTGAAATTTATAGTCATAACTGGACCTATGTTTTGCTGTATGTTTGAGTTTTCAAGAAGATAATTTTTACAGGAAGATGAAAAAACTACAGTGACTCTTCCACCATGTCTTGAATGGCAACACAGGCACCAAGGAGGAACTTTGCCTTTTTCCCCCAGTATAGTACATAAAATGTAACAGGGCTTGATGTATCACATAACAAAAAGTTAAATTCATGTCAAGGCCTCAACTCGGGGTTTTGGAAGAAACATTTTCTGGATTCTGTAGAATCTGACAGTTAACAATGGTCTAAGTATATTAAAGAACCAGGCTTTATGGCTTTAATCACCACCTACTGCAGAGGTAAAATTCTGAGAAAAAAGTTTTTTATAGGGTTAAGACCCCTTCATAGTAAATGCTTTATTCCTAACACATTATTAGAGATTCTACCATAGAAGAAAGACTATTGCAATTGTCTATTTTCATTTGATACAATTATTTTGTTTTGTACAGGAAAAGAGATCCTTATTTCAAATTATTTTTTTGACAGGCCCTCCACAGTAGGACCCAGGGGTAATTGACTCTAAGGGTTTTCAATATAGAGGCTATGTCATGTATAATCTCTGACACTCTAGTAACTAGCCTGTAGTAGGTGCTCAATTAATAGCTGGTATTATAAATTAATGTTCATTTTTGAAGATCCCCACAAATCTGAAGCTTCCTTCCATATTCTTTCTCAGTATTTGATTAAAATAACAATTTTACTAGCCTCAGGTCCTGCATGAATCCAAAACATAAGATAGACCTTTTATCTGGAATTCACGGTACAAATAATACAGTTCTCCAGTATATAAATACACAGCAGATGAAGGTGAAGAGGAGGGCAATGGGAAGTGGCTGCTTCTTAAAAATAATACTTTCTGTCTACAAAAATGGTCACCAGGCCACCCAGAATATGTTCAAGGATCTAAATAAGGACTGTTGACTAATTACTTCCATTAGCCTTCCTCCTTGAGGTTCAAAGTTGCACCTGTCCTTCTTCCTCCTGCTTAGAAGGACCAGCTCTCCCAAGACCCAACATGAATCTCCCAGAACTAGGCTACTGTAGGTTGGGAGGCAGTAGAGCAAGACATCTTTGCACCTTCAGGTGCTGAAAACTCAGCCTCTTTTGAGGAGTTGCCAGGTCCTCCTGGGTCCTAGGAGAGCCAAGTCAGACTATGAAGATTCACAGCAAATGATCATGTCTCTCTGGCATGGTTTTCCCAGCTGCGGAACAGAGGTAAGAAGACTGGCCAGAGCTAGGGAAACCTGGTTTTGGGGAGGGTTTCTGCCGACAGTTTGAAATGATTCTGAAGAATTAGTTTGGTGGCTTATTTTTTTACTTGGGGCTATCTTTGAGAGGGATGTTTATATGGAACAAAAGCAACCTCAGTGAAAATGAAATCACAGTTAGGAGAAGGTGCAAGGACGACGCTAACATGAATTACCGTACTCCTTATGATTCTGATGTGAATGATATTAAAATGCAATGATTTCGCCAGGAGAACTCTTCGAAGTGCAGTTCTTTTCTGAATCAGTTGCATTGGTGAGGAAACAAAAAATGCCTGTGCTTTCTCAAGGATTTTAAATAGATCTGTAATTTTCTTTTTACTCCACTCCCTACTACTCAAATTTAAACTAATCAAAGAATCCATGGGAATAAAATTACTGTCCTTGGTGGAGGGAGTCCTATGTATTTTTATAGCAACCGTGCTTTTATAGCCAAAAAAAAAAAAAAAAAGATTGTGGAGGCTTTGGTATCCATGTGGATTTATTAGGGGGAAGAAAGATATATTTTCCTCCTTCTAGCTCTAAAATTTCACCCTCTCTAAAAGTAGAGAGGATCAGATTGAGTGGTCAGACAAAAAGTAAAACTTCACAGCATCTAGCAATCAGAATAATTTAATTAACTTTACAGGCTCTACAGCCCATCGCCTTATTCATTAATTTTTCAGCATTGCTGGCAGTTGCATTTGGGCTTTAAAATAACAAATGCACATTTATCTCCTAAGTTCAGGATAATTAAAACAATATTCTACTCTCAACCAGGAAACAGAATGTATTCCATCCAAGTAAGCTTTGAAGAGGCTAGTCAAGTGACAGATCAAATAAAAAGGACACTTAATACACATGTAAATCATTTGCATTACAAATAAGACACTTTAGCAGGGGTTGAACTCGCTGCCCGCGATGTCAGGATTAAGTTCCCATATTAATGCATGCATTTGGTGTGGTTATTTTGGGTGGAAGACTTCATCCATCAATGCCCTCCGCCCCTAAGTAAAGCCAGCCTGTAAACTGATCACCACAGGCTGTCAACACTGGTTGCTTAATTACATAAAGAAAATACATTTAAAAGACTTTTGTTAATTTGGTTAGTATTTCAACTTTGGGTTCAATGTGTAGCATATGTTTTAGGGTACCTCAAAAATAGCAGTTAAAAGGTATTTTTAAGAATTAAAGACAAAGTTGAAAAAGCTAAATGCGACTTTTATGCCTCCTGCTAATCTTTTTTTTGTTTTGTCTTTATTTGCAGAAATAAAAATATTCAGTGAGCACTAATTAAAGCTAAAATGAATGGAATGGCATTGTTTTAAGATATTTCCATTAAAAATTAAACAGTGTACTGTGCTATTAATCTCTTCTGATTAGTAAGTTTTAACAATTACTAATTCTAACTTATTAGTTATTATTAATAATGTTATTAATTGGTAGTTTTAAAATACTGATCAAATCTTTTTCTCATAGAAACAAGAAACTTTGTTTTTGGAGGAAATTTTTTTTGACTGAAGAGTGTTTTTATGTTTTCAGTTTAATTACTTTTAAAAGTTTATACATTTTATGAAATTATCTACATAAAACTAGTGAAAGAATACAATCTATCTGTGATATTCAGAGGTATTCTCTTTTACGAGGGTGTTTTATTTTCTTTCCATGTAAGAAATCAATAATGTCACACATATGGAAGTTCCAAAACACGGATAAAAGTAACAAATACCTGCATCTGTATATGAAAAAAAAGGTAACAAATCTGGAAATATTGTCACAAATTGCTTTTTGAAACCATGATCAAATCTGTTAACCATTTAAGAAAGCATTCCAAGGTCCCTCTCCCCTCCCCAACCTTGCAAATCACATGGTGAAAAATTTATGATTGAGCCTAGGAAAATATGCTTCAAGATGTAATCTGTTCACCACTGGCAATTAACATCTTTAAATTACACTTTAAGAATCCCTTGCAATTGAATGATACAATTATAATTTGATCATTTTAGTCAATATTCCTTCATAAACTTTATCAGATAATTTTCAATTGGTTAAATTCTTGCTATCTTTTTCCTCTGTTCTTTTTATTCTAAAGTATCCTTTCCTTAAACCACAGCAATTCCATTATTTTGCATTCTGTTTTAAAAATTGGATATCTGTTTAAAAATAAATACCAAAATAAACACACTTTACTATAAAAAAGTACAAGGTTTATGGCTGAGTCTTACCGTCTTTCTTAATGGGTTCTGGCATGACCACAGTAAAGTGTTATTTTCCAAAGAGTTTTCTTGCCTCCAGTACTAGCTGACAGAAGCCCCACAGACAGTGGAGAGATGGTGCAGGTCAGTGTGACAAGCAGCTGGGGAGAAATCCAGTGCTTTTATACTGATCTGAATATCAGTCATGTTGGCACCTCCCCTTCTTCAGCGCAAAGATGCTGGAACTTGACAGCTATGGGGACCTTTCTCCCATCTGTTGTCTGCGCTCTGCTCTCTGCCTACTGGAAGGAATCTCCTGTCCATCTCATGTGGTGATGAGAACACCTCTAACTTTCTAAATTCAGCGCAGCCTCGTGCTCCTTCTTGCTCTTCTCTTTCTGTCTGACACGTGCATGTGCCAACTCAAGAGTGCAAGAAGTTGACAGGATACTAGAAAATTCAATTACGTTAAAATCATAACATGCTAATGAACATATATCTTAATTTGCATGAACATTAGAAAGAACAGTCTCTGTCTTCAGATGGTACTTTTATGCCCCATTAGTTTTTCATCATCACCAGTTCTTAATTATTGGATGTTAAAAAAAAAATCTTAGTTTCATTAAGAGGTCAAGTGCCAAGCCAAATTTCCATTGAATAGCTTGTCTTATTTTCTCCTTCATGCATAGCAAAATTTCTTATTAAAGGATACTCGGCATTTGCCTTTTTTCAAGAAACTTCCTTTAAAAAAAGTACAGGGCATAAAAGGGAATGAAGTACATCCATGCTACAAACATGAATGAAGCTGGAAAGCATTATGCTAAGTGAAAGAAGCCAGACACAAAAGGCCACATATTGTATGATTCTGTTTGTATGAAGTGTCCAAAATGGGCAAATCCATAGAGACGGAAAGCAAATCAGTGATTGCCAGGTGCTGGCAGGAGGTGGAATGGGGAGTGATTGCTAATAGGTTGTTCTTAGCTGCCTTGAGTCGCCCCTGACTCATGGCGACCGCATACACAAGGAAACTAAATGTGGCCCTGTCCTGCACCGTCGCCATCATTGGTTATGGATTGGACCATTGTGATCCATAGGGTTTTCATTGGCTGATTTTTGCAAGTAGATTGCCAGGCCTTTCTTCCTAGTCCATCTTAGTATGAAAGAGCCACTGAAACATGTTCAGCATCATAGCAACACGCAAACCTCCACTGACAGATGAGTGGTGGCTGCGCTTGAGGTGCACTGGCTGGGAATCAAACCTGAGTCTCCCACATGGAAGGCTAGAATTCTACCACTGAACCAACGCTGCCTCTCTAATGGATACAGGGTTTCTTTTGGGAGAAATGAAAATGCTCTGGAATTATAGAGTGGTGGGTGATGGTTGCACAACTTTGTGAATATACTAAAAAGCACTGAATTGTACACTTAAAAAAAATATGCGGCATGGCAAAGAAAGTCAGATAGACCAGCAGCCATTGTTTTGTTTTAAGATGACACACTAACACACAAATATAATTTACGATCTTGGTAGAATGTATCAGATGTGGCCACTTTCTCTCAAAACTCTCATGGAACTGGTAGAGAAATCTCAACTACAAAGTGTCAAACTCAAAAAAGATACCTTTCTTTGTTCACGCATAGCATCTCAGAGACTAGGACTGAAATTAGTTTATATATAAAGACAACTACTTGGCTTGCCTTCATTGGTGTGTGTTTTCGAGATTGTCAAGAGACTGATTGATTTGTACTGAACCAGCCACACTTTCTCATTTAATTTCTCTTGCGGCTGAGAGCACAGCTGGTCAGACTTAGCATTACCAAACTCCGTGCCAAGCTAACTTTTCATATAGGAATGGAAACTCAGCTTGGAACTCAATAGCATCACACTTTAGCTATGTGTATGCGTGGGGGCGGGGGGAGCAGTCAAAAAGGTTGGTGAACATCTTCTATAAAGAAAGCTCCTTCTCAACCACATAATGCTACTGAGCATATCCTTTTGCTTTCTTAAATATTTCTTTGCCCTTAGATGCTGTCTCAGTTTTCTTTTAGTACTGTTGTAACAGAAATACCACAAGTGGGTGGCTTTAAGAAATGTATCTTCTCATAGTTTAGGAGGCTAGAAACATGAATTCAGGGCACCAGCTCTAGGGCAAGGCTCTATGTTAGCTCTGGTGGAAAATCCTTGTCTCAGGTTCTCTAGCCCAAGAGTTCCTTGACTATCTCCATGTGGTGTCTATCTTTCCCCCGTTTGTGCCCAGTCTGCTCTTTTTATAGCTCAAAAGTGAGTAGGTTTAAGATACACCTTACACTGATATGGCCTCATTAATATAACAAAGAAAACCCTGTTCCCAAATGGGATTACATCCACAGGAGTAGAGGTTAGGATTCCAACACATTTTTTTTGGGGGGGCATACTTCAATTCATAAAAAATGCTTAGCTAAATGTCCGCCAGAAAACAGCATATTCCGTAACACAAAGTAAGATGTGGCATGAAAGAAAAAAAAAGTAACTTTCCTGAACCGATGACCAGAGTGTCAATTAACAGATGAAACAAATTAAAGAACCTAAAACTTGAAGTCAGACACTTGGGTTCTATTTGTGGCCCTATCATTAATCAGGTGTATTACCCTGAGAAAGTCAGGTGGTCTTTCTGGGCCTCAGTTTTCTCTTCTGTAAAAAAAAAAAAAAAAAAATAGAGGTCTCTTCTAGGTTTAAGACTGATTCTACACGTCTACACGAAGTCCCCCAAAAAGGATCTTTTTTTTTTTCCAGCTTTCCCAGGACACTGAACACTACATACGAAATGGACGTAAGAGCGGAGTATCATATGACAGAAGAACGTTTAGAGTGATGGGCAGATTTCACACATGCCACCAAGGAGGTGCCATGCCATCATTGGCTTCTGACACATGCAGAAACCCTGTTGGGTTTTTAATAACTGATCATTTTACTGAAGTGCACATGTGCCAGGAAATATTGTAACCTGTGGAGAAAATATTTTATGACCTTGGGAACATTTAGGTAATAAAGGACTTGGTTTTAAAAGACAAAACATTATTGGAGGAATTGGAAGTATGGACAAATTCTAAGATAAAGAGTTGTAGAGTGTATCAGGTGGTTGAGGTAAAATTTTAAGTTACGATAATAAGTAGATGTGTAACTTTCTCATAACTGTACTGTTTTAGGAACACATACCCTTATTTCAGATCTTAGACATCTATCTAGAAGGTGAGTGGCTTCCTTTTCTTCCATCCCATTCTCAGGAAGGGAAGGGAAAATGGTCAATGGGATTCTTTTTAAAAATACTTTTTGTGGTAAAATGCTTTATTGGATTTTTCCTTTTGTATTATGTAGGATGAGGGTCGACTGCATATAAGACAAAATCATAAAATAGCAACAGTTGAATCAAGATGGGAGTATTTCTCTCTCATATAAAGCAAGTTCAGAGGCAAGTAGTCTAAAGTCACTATGGTGGCTCCAGGAATCCAGGCTCCTTCTTTCTTCCTCTCTGCCATTCTCCAGGTAACTTCATGGTCTAAAATGGCTGCTAGTGTTCTAGCCATTAAATTCACATTTTAGGCAGCAGGAAAGAAGAAAGGAGGACTCACCTTCTCTCTTTTAAGGAGCCTTCTTGAAAGTCCCACACAACACATCTAATGCTTCCTACTGGGCAGAACTTGGTTACATGGACATATCTGGCTACAAAAGAAACTGGGATAGGCAGTCTTTCATTCTTAGTAACAAGGGGCTCAGATAAAAAATCGAGGTTTTGTTACTAAGGAGAAATGGGAAGAATGGAAGTTGGATAGGCAACTATCAATCCCTGTAACACCTTTCAAAATAAAAAGCAATAATGATTCCTGCACCCACCAAAGAGGACAGAGACGTATAAATAATAAACCAATAATCTCACCCTGTCTCCAACCTAGTCCCCACTCCAAGGTGTGAATTAGGGTCTAACTTTTCTCTATGCTCATACAAACACACACAAACTTATATATTCATATTTAGAGAGTTCTTTGTCTACTTTTTATGAAATGGGATCATATTATTTACATTACTCTTCAACTTGCTGTTTTCATTTAATCTGTCACAGACATCCCTCCATATTAACATGTATTGTCCTAATTCAGTCTTTTTAATAGCTGAATATCATGCAATAATTTCTCAACTACTTTCCTTTTGATGGCTATTCATATTGTTTCCAGTGTTTCACCACAACAAGAAATACTACAATGAACACCACATACTATATATATAGGTATTTTTAAATTATGCCATACCACATTGTTTTGATTACTGTAACTTTGTAGCAAGTTTTGAAATTGGGAGATGTGAGTCCTCCTACTTTGTTTTTCCTTTTCAAGATTGTTTTGGCTACTCTAGGTCCCTTGAAATTCCATATGAATTTTAGGACAGCTTTTTCTTTTCTGCAGAAAAAGGCCACTGGAATTTTGATAGAAATTGCACTGAATCTGTAGATAGCTTTGGGTAGTATTGCCATCTTAACAATACTAAATCTTTCAACCCATGAATATGAGATGTCTTTCCATTTATTTAGGTCTTTTTAAATTTCTTTCGTCAATCTTTTGTACAAGTCTTTCACCTCATTGTTTAAGTTTATTCCTAGGCATGTTATTCTTTTGGATGCTATTGTAAATGGAATTGTTTTCTTAATTTCCCTTTTGGATTGTTCACTGATGATATATAGAAACACAACTGATTTTTGTGTGTTGATTTTATACCCTGCAACTTTGCTGAATTCATTTATTAGCCCTAATTGGTTTTTTGTAGACTCTTTTGGGATTTTCTGTATACCACTGGGAATCACGACCCAGACAAGTTGACATGCAACCTTAACCATCACAGCCAGCGTTATTCTCACCTCACACCTCGAGGCTGGGTACCACCAGATGAAGGTCGTTAATACACAAAAGTCAGGTAGTAGATTTTTTGCTATTGTCATAAGTGTGAAATGTCAGATAACAAGTAGTCAATAAGTGAGGAGTAGGTGTATAGGCTTGTGCCATCTGCAAATGAGATAGTTTTGCTTCATCCTTTCCAATTTGGATGACTTTTGTTTCTTTTTCTTGCCTAATTGCTCTGGTTAGAATGTCCAGTATAATGTTGAATAGCAGTGGTGAAAGGGGGCTTCCTTGTCTCATTCCTGATATTAAGGTGAAAGCTTTCAGTCTTTCACCACTGAGTAGGATGTTAGCTGTGGGTTTTTCATAAATGCCCTTTATCATGTTGAGGAAGTTTCCTTCTATTCCTAGTTTTCTGAGAGTTTTTATCAAGAAGGAGTATAGGATTTTGTCAAATGCTTTATCTGAGGTCATTGATTTGATTCCTGTGTATTCCATCTGGTGAGGCCCACCTGTATAGTCACCGTTTATGTTGTGGAATAAAGGTATTTACAATGAAGAAGTCATTGGTTATGCAAAATTCTATCATGCGATCTCCGGCATCATTTCTATCACAAGGCCATATTTTCCTACTATCAATCCTTCTTTGTTTCCAACTTTCACATTCCAATCACCAGTGATTATCAATGCATCCTGATTGCATGTTTGATCAATTCCAGACTGCAGAAGTTGGTAAAAATCTTCAATTTCTTCATCTTTGGCCTTAGAGGCTGGCTCATAAATTTGAATAATAGTCGTATTAACTGGTTTTCCTTGTACATGTATGGATATTATCCTATCACTGACAGCATTGTACTTCAGGATAGACCTTGAAATGTTCTTTTTGGTGATGAATGCAATGCCATTCCTTTTCGAGTTGTCATTCCTGGCATAGTAGACTATATGATTGTCTGATTCAAAGTGTCCAAAACCAGTCCATTTCAGATAACTAATGCCTAGGATATCAATGTTTATGCATTCTCCTTCATTTTTGATGATTTCCAATTTTCCTAGACTCATACTTTGTACATTCCCTGTTCCGGTTATCAATGGATGTTTGCAGCGGTTTCTTCTCATTTTGAGTCATGCAACATCAGCAAATGAAGATCCCAAAAGCTTGACTCCGTCTACATCCTTAAGGTCAACTCTACTCTGAGGAGGCAGCTCTTCCCCTATTGTATTTTGAGTGCCTTCCAACCTGAGGGACTCATCTTCTGGCACTGTATCAGACAATGTTCCACTGCTATTCATAAGATTTTCACTGGCTAGTTTTTTTTTCAGAAGTAGATATGCAAGTTCAAGTTGAAGCTGAAAAAAATTAGAACAAGTCCATGAGAACCAAAGTACAACTTTGAGTATATTCCACCTGAATTTAGAGACCATGTCAAGAATAGATTTGACACATCGAACACTAATGACCGAAGACCAGACGAGTTGTGGGATTATGTCAAGGACATCATACGTAAAGAAAGCAAGAGGTCATTAAAAAGGCAAGAAAGAAAGAAAAGACCAAAATGGATTTCAGAAGAGACTCTGAAACTTGCTCGTGAAAGTAGAGTAATTAAAGCGAACAGAAGAAATGAAGTGAAAAAGATGAACAGAAGATTTCAAAGGGCAGCTCAAGAAGACAAAGTAAAGATTTATAATGACATGTACAAAGACTTGGAGTTAGAAAACCAAAAGGGAAGAAAAGGCTTGGCATTTCTAAAGCTGAAAGAACTGAAGAAAAAATTCAAGCCTCGAGTTGCAATATTGAAGGATTCTACAGAGAAATTATTAAATGAGGCAGGAAGCATCAAAAGGAATACAGAGTCACTGTACCAAAAAGAATCGGTCGATGTTCAACCATTTCAGGAGGTAGCATATGATCAAGAACTGATGGTACTGAAGGAAGAAGTCCAAGCTGCACTGAAGACAGTGGTGAAAAATGAGTCTCCAGGAATTGATGGAATATCAACTGAGATGTTTCAACAAATGGATGCAGCACTGGAAGTGCTCATTCATCTATGCCAAGAAATATGGAAGACAGTTACCTGGCTAACCAACTGGAGGAGATCTATATTTATGCCTATTCCAACGAAAGGTGGTTCAACTGAATGTGGAAATTGTCGAACAGTATCATTGATATCACACGCAAGTAAAATTTTGTTGAAGATCATTCAAAAGCGGTTACAGCAGTACATCAACAGGGAACTGCCAGAAACTCAAGCTGGATTCAGGTGAGGACCTGGAACAAAGGGTATCATTACTGATGTCAGATGGATCTGGCTGAAAGCAGAGAATGCCAGAAAGATGTTTACTGTGTTTTATTGACTATGCAAAGGTATTCGATTGTACGGCTAATGAGAAATTATGGATAAAATTGCAAAGAATGGAAACTCCAGAACACTTAACTGAGCTCATGAGGAACCTGTACATAGATCAAGAGGCAGTTGTTCAAACAACAAGGGGATACTTCATGGTTTAAAGTCAGGAAAGTTGTGCGTCAGGGTTGTATCCTTTCACCATACTTATTCGATCTGTATGCTGAGCAAATAATCTGAGAAGCTGGACTATATGAAGAAGAATGGGGCGTCAGGATTGGAGGAAGACTCATTAACAACCTGTGATATGCAGATGACACAACCTTGTTTGCTGAAAGTGAAGAGGACTTGAAGCACTTATTGATGAAGATCAAAGACCACAGCCTTCAGTATGGATTACACCTCAACATAAAGAAAACAAAAATCCTCACAAGTGGACCAGTAAACTACATCATGATAAACGGAGAAAAGATTGAAGTTGTCAAGGATTTCATTTTACTTGGATCCACCATCAACACCCTGGAAGCAGCAGTCAAGAAATCAGATGACACATTGCATTGGGCAAATCTGCTGCGAAAGATCTCTTTAAAGTGTTAAAAAACAAAGATGTCACCTTGAAAATTAAGGTGCGCCTGACCCAAGCCTTGGTGTTTTCAATTGCCTCATATGCATGCAAAAGCTGGACAATGAATAAGGAAGACGGAAGAAGAACTGATGCCTTTGAATTATGGTGTTGGTGAAGAATATTGAATATACCACAGACTGCCAAAAGAACAAACAAATCTGTCTTGGAAGAAGTATACCTGGAGTGCTCCTTAGAAGCAAGGATGGGGAGACTTTGTCTCACATACTTTGGAGATATTATCAGGAAGGATCAATCCCTAGAGAAAGACATCATGCTTGGTAAAGTGGAGGGTCAGCAAAAAAGAGGAAGACCCTCAATGAGATGGATTGATACAGTGGCTGCAAAAATAGGCTCAAGCATAACAATGATTGTGACCATAGCACAGGACCGAGAAGTGTCTCGTTTCGTTGTGCATAGTGTTGCTATGAGTCGGAATCGACTCGAGGGCACCTAACAACACAACAGTGAGATCATCATGTGATTTTTTTTCCCTTTATTCTGTTAATGTGGTGTATCAAATTGGTTGATTTTCCTATTTGGGCTGCCTAACATTCCAGGAATAAGTACCACTTTGTCATGGTGTATGTTTCCTATGTTGTTGGATTCAATTTACCAGTACTTTTTTATTGTGCTTTAGGTGAAAGTTTACAGCTTAAATTAATTTCTCATTAAAAATTTATACACATATTGTTTTCTGACATTTGTTGTAATCCCCATAATGTGACAGCACACTCTCCCTTTCCACCCTAGCTTCTCTGTGTCCATTCGACCAGTTCCTGTCCCTTCCTGCCTTCTCATCCTGCTTTTCGATAGGAGCTGCCCATTCAGTCTCGTATAACTGATTGAACTAAGAAGCACGTTCTTCATGAGTATTATTTTTTGTTTTATAGTCCTGTCTAATCTTTGTCCAAGAGTGGTCTTCAGGAATGGTTTCAGCTCTGGGTTAACATAGTGTCTCGGGCCATAGTTTCAGGGGTTCTTCCAGTCTCTGTCAGACCATTAAGTCTGGTCTTTTTACGTGAATTTCAATTCTGTTCTACATTTTTCTCCTGCTCTGTCCGGAACTCTCTGTTGTGTTCCTTGTCAGGGTGGTCATTGGTGGTAGCCAAGCACCATCTAGTTCTTCTGGCCTCAAGCTGGTGGAGTCTCTGGTTCATTTGGTCCTTTAGTCCTTTGGGCTAGTATTTTCCTTGGGTCTTTGGTTTTCTTCATTCTCCTTTGCTCCAAATGGGACGCGACCAATAGGTGTAACTTAAGTGGCCGCTTGCAAGCTTTTAAGACCCCAGACGCTACTCACCAAAGTGGGATGTAGAACATTTTCTTTATAAACTATGTTATGACAATTGACCTAGATGTTCCCTGTTAATTTACTAGTATTTTGTTGAGGATTTTTGCAGTTATATTTATAAGGGATATTGGTCTGTAGTTTTCTTCTCTTGCAGTATCTTTGACTGGCTTTGGTATCAAGGTAATACTGGCCTCATAGAATGAAAGTGTTCCCTCCTCTTCTATTTTTTGAAAGAGTTTGAGAAAGGTTAGTGTTAATTCTTCTTTAAATTGTTTGTTATAATTTACCTGTGAGCTTATTTGGTCTTGGACTTTTTTTGGTGGGAGGTATTTTATTCAATATTTTTACTTGTTATACGTCTAGTTGGTTTATAGTGTTTTTCAAGTCCTTTATTTCCTAACTGATACCCTGTCTGGATGTTCTAACTGTTACTGAAAGTGCAGTATTGAAACTTGCAACTATTAGTGTGTTGCTATTGTTGTGTGCTGTCAAGTCGACTCTGATTCCTAGTGACCCAATATGACAGAGTAGAACCGCCCCATAGGATTTCCTAGGCTGTAAATCTTTATGGGAACAGATTGCCAGGTCATTTATCCTGCAGAGCCAATGGTGGATTTCACTCACGGACCTTTCGGTTAGCAGCCAGTCGCTTAACTATTGCGCTACCTATTTCTCGCTTCAATTTTGTCAATGTTTGAGTCAGATACTTTAGTTCTCTGTTATCTGGTGCAGCTATATATACAATTGTTTTATCTTTTTGATAAATTGACCTTTTTATCATTATATAATGTCTTTTTTGTCTCTTATAACAGTTTTTTACTTAAACGTTCTATTTTTTTTCTGATTTTGAGGCTCAGCTCTGAAATATAAGGTGAAAAATTTAAAAAAAAAAACTTTTAAGGCACAAAATTATATTAAGTGGGGGATATAATCCTGTGAGGTAAGTGGAATAAAAATATTTATGCAAGGACAGAAGGGAATAATATTAAATTTCAAATGATTAAGGAGCTTGTTCATATGTCTTCAATACAGTATAGTGATTATCACAACACTGGCATTTCTATTCTACCAGGGACATTTGGAATAGTGAGGTTATTTTTGTTTAATGTCAAGTTTTTATAGAATGCTAGAAATTACATTCTTTATGGCTATTTAAACCTATAATATAAAATTTTAAATATCAACTTGAAAATGTGTAAGCATTATCAAAAAATTTTTGAGAAGGTGTGTGAACAAAATAGCTTAAGACCTCTGGTTAGATGACTCGTTTTGGAAGAGGGAAGTTATCAGGAGTAAGAGGCTCATGGAGTCTAAGTACCCATAAGTTTCTCCCTGCTTTTTCCTCTTTTCTGGGCCCTTGGGGGAACTTCCTCCAGATTCAACCCCTGACCCTCTTCTCTCTCTTTTTTTAAAAAAGTTTATTGTGGTAAAGTGTATGTAACAAAACAGTCTTATTTCAGCCATTTTTATGTGTACAATTAAGTGCTTAATTCTATTCATCATGTTGTACAACCGTCACCACTATCCATTTCCAAATTTTTTCATCATCCTTAACAGAAACTCAGTACCCCTTAAGTAATAACTCCCATTTCCCCCTCCCACCTGTCCCTGGTAACTACTAATAAATTTTGGTGTCTATGCATTTGTCTATTCTAGATATTTTATATAAGTGGGATCATACAATATTTGTCCTTTTGTGTCTAATTTATTTCACTTAGCATAATGTTTTTAAAGTTCATCCATGTTGTATCATGTGTCAGAACTTCATTTCTCTTTATCACTGAATAATATTCCTTTGTATACATATACCATATTTTTGAAGAACCCTTTCATCTGTTGATGGATGCTTGGGTTGTTTTTACCTTTTGGCTCTTTTGAATAGTGCTGTCATTATTCACAATAGTAATGTAATAATGAACATTATTATATAAGTATCTGTTTGAGTCCCTACATTCAAGTCTTTTCGTTATATACCTAGGAGTGAAATTGCTGGGTCATATGGTAATTCTATGTTTAACTTTTTGAGGAACTTCCAAACTGTTTTCCACAGTGGCTGCACCATTTTACATTCTCACCAGCAATGTATGAGGGTTTTGATTTCTCCATATCTTTGCTAACACTTAGTGTTACCTGACTTCTTTATTCTAGCTGTCCTAGCAGATATGAAGTTGTATGTCATTGTGGTTTTGATTTGCATTTCACTAATGACTAATGGTGGCACAGTGGTTAAGAGCTCGGCTGTTAACCAAAAGGTCGGCAGTTTGAATCTACTAGCTGCTTCTTGGAAACCCTGTGGGGCAGTCCTACTCTGTCATATAAGGTCACTATGAGTTGGAATTGACTGACAGCACACAACAACATCAACAATGACTAATGATGTTGAGCATCTTTCCATGTGTTTATTGGCTAATTGTATGTCTTCTTTGGTGAAACATCTAGTCATATTTTTTGCTGATTTTCAAATTGGGTTGTTTGTCTTTTTGCTGTTGACTTGTAGAAGTTTTTTGTATATGCTGGAGATTAAACTTTTATCTGATATGTGGTTCCCAAATATTTTCTCCCATTCTGTAGGTTGTCTCTTCATTTTGTTGATAAAGTCCTTTGATGTACAAAAGTTTTTCATTTTGATAAAGTTCAATTTATCTATTTTGTGTTTTGTTGCTTATGCTTTTGGTGCCATAGCTAAGAATTTATTGTCAAAAACTGGGCCCTGAAGCATGATCCCTATGTTTTATTCTAAAAATTTTATGGTTTTAGATCTTGCATTTAAGTCACAGATCCATTTTGAGTTAATTTTCATATACGGTGTAAGGTAGGCATCCAACTTCGCTCTTTTGTATGTGGAGATCCAGTTGTCCCAGCACCATTTATTGAAGAGACTAGTCTTCCCCCATTGAATGGACTTGGCACCCTTGTTGAAAAGCAATTGACCATAGATGTATGGGTTTATTTCTGGACTCTCAATTCTATACCATTGGTCTATATGGCTATCCTTATGCCAGTACCAGACTTATTGACCACTGTAGCTTTATAGTATGTTTTGAGATTAGGAAGTGTTAGCCCTCTTACTTTGTTCTTCTTTATCAAGATTGCATTGGCTATTTGGGGCCCCTGGCATTCCATATGGATTTGAGGATTGGCCTTTCCATTTCTGCAAAGAAAGCTTTTGGATTTTTGACAGGGATTGTGTTGAATCTATAGATGGTTTTAGGTAACGGCCCTCTGCTCTTCATGTACATTCTCTTCATTGGTAAGCTATTCTTCTTTCTCAGTCTCAATTATTACAGTGTGAATGACTCCCAGAACTCACCTCTGACCTTTATTCTGAGCTCCACTTCTGGACCTACAAGGTATATTGAATATTAAAAATTTAACCAGTTAGAGATAATAACAATTTCTAGCATTGTTATATTTTCTCCCAATTTTTTTCTGTGTAAATTTGTGGAGAAGATTTTTGAGTCTTAACGAAACTGTGGAAAGTAGAGGTTTAGGATACAAAAAGAAATTAGCCAAAATCCAAAAGAAAGCTATTGATCAAGTAGTCTAAAATTTAAAGCCTGATTCCACAGAATTATTACTGACATTCTCAAATCTACCAATGCTCCCTGCCATGAACTACCTCATTTTGTGTGAAATAAGAAGGCTTGGTGACTTATTAAAATTTTAGCAGGGTTGTGCTAAGTAATGGCTATGTGAATTTTGTTCTCTCTCTTTTCTTCCTTCCTTCTTTCCTCCCTCCCTCCCTCCCTCTCTCCTTTCCTTCACTGCTTCCTTCCTTCCTTTTTTCTTTCTTTCTTTCAAGTTTGTTCTATGTGCCCTTGTGGCTACCAGGACAGTAGCTATTTCTGCCCACAACATTAAAAATTGATATATATGAATAATTGATTTAGCACTTCAGTGAATGGATGGTGGCAAACTTAAAGACACTTACTAAAAGGTCAACAAACAAAAATCAGTTGGGTTTCTATACACCAGCAATGAGAAAGCTGAAAGGGAAATTAGGGAAAAGATTCCATTCACAACAGCATCTAAGAGAATAAAATACCTAGGAATAAATCAACCAGGGATGTGAAAGACTTATACAATGAAAACAAAAAACACTGTTGAAAAGGATAAAGAAGACTTAAATAAATGCAAAGATGTTCCATGTTCATGGATTGGAAGACTTATTATGGTTAAGATGTCAATACTACCCAAAGAAATCTATAGATTCAACACAATCCCAATCAAAATTTCAGTAGCGTTCTTTACAGAAATAGAAAAACCAATCCTCAACTTTACATGGAATGGCAAGAGGCCGCGGATAGCTAAAACAATGTTGAAAGAGAAGAACAAAGTAGGAGGGCCCATACTTCCTGATTTTAAAACATATTATATAGGCTACAGTAATCAAAATGGCCTGGTACTGGCATAACAATAGGCACATAAACCAATGGAATAGAATTGAGAGTCCGGAAATAAACCCACACATCTATGGTCAACTGATTTTTTTCCCTAAATTTTATTTATTTTGTTATTGTTGTTAAGAATATACACAGCAAAATGTACACCAATCCAGCAGTTCCTACATGAACCATTTAGTGACATTGATTACATTCTTTGAGTTGTGCAACCGTTCTCACCCTCCTTTTCTGAGCTGTTCCTCCCTCATTAACATAAACTCACTGTGCCCTAAGGTTCCTATCTAATCTTTCAAGTTGCTGTTGTCAATTTGATCCCACATAGATAGTTCTTAAAAGATCATAATGCTCAAGGCAGACTGTTTTTACTAGTTAAGCTAAACTATTGCTTGGTTTTAAGAAGACTTCAGTGGATATTTTTGGCTTAAAGTTTGAAGATGGTCTTAGGGAAATAGTTTCAAGGGTCCATCCACCTTCCATGACTCCAGAAAGTCTAGAGTCCATGAGAATTTGAAATTCTGTTCTGTATTTTTTGCCTTTTGATAAGGATTCTTCTATAGAATCTTTGATCAAAATGTTTAGTATAGTAGCCGGGTACCATCCAGTTATTCTGGCCTTATGGCAAAGGGACAGTTGTTCATGGAGGCAATTAGCCACACATTCCATATCCTCCTCCTATACCTGACTCTCCTTCTTCCTCTGTTTCCCCAGGTGAATAGAGACCAATTTCTGTGCCTTGAATGGCTGATTTCAAGCTTTTAAGACCCCAGGAACTACGCAGTAAACTAAGAGGTAGAGCAGAAGCACTAAACATGTTATTAGGCCAATTAACTGGGATGTCACATGAAATCATGACCCTAAACCTTCAAATCAAGGAACTAAATCCCATGAGGTGCTTGGCTGTACACAAGCAGCCTCAGCAGCTTTTCTTTTTTTTTTTTTGTCATTGTTGTAAATATATCTATCACACAACTTTTGCCAATTCAACTTTTTTTTTCCCCATTCAACTTTTTACAGGTGTACAACTTATTGACAGTAATTATTATAGTTGGCTGTGCAAACCTATCCTTAATCAATGCAGTTTTTCCATCACCATTAACTCTCCTTTTCCTCCTCCCTGCTGCCCTGATAACCACTAATAAACTTTGATCTCTAAACATTTGCCTTTTCTTGTCTTTTTATATAAATGAGGTCATACAACATTTGTCCTTTTGTGACTGGCTTATTTCGCTCAGCATAATGTCTTCAAGCTCCATATTGTAGCATGTATCAAGAATTCATTTCTCCTACTGGCTGAGTAGTATTCCATTGTATGTATATACCACATTTTGTTTATCCATTCATCTGTTTTTTGTTGTTGTTGTTTAAATTGGGCTGTAAATGAAGGTTTACAGAGCAAATCAGTTTCTCATTAAACAATTAATACACATATTGTTTTGTGACATTGGTTGCCAACCCCACTACATGTCAACACTCTCCCCTTCTCGACCTTGAGTTCCCTATTACCAGCTTTCCTTCCCCTCCTGCCTTCTTGTCCTTGCCCCTGGGCTGGTGTGCCCATTTAGTCTCATTTCGTTTTATGACCCTGTTTAATCTTTGGCTGAAGGGTGAACCTCAGGAGTGACTTCAGTGCTGAGTTAAAAGGGTATCTGGGGGCCATACTCTCGGGGTTCCTCCACTGTCTGTTAGACTGGTTTCTCCAGTAAGTCTGGTTTTTTTTTTGTGAGTTAGAATTTTGTTCTACATTTTTTACCAGCTCTGTCTGGGACCCTCTATTGTGACCCCTTTCAGAGCAGTCGCTGATGGTAGCTGGCACCATCTAGTTGTGCTGGACTCAGTCTGGTGAAGGCTGTGGTAGTTGTGGTCCATTAGTCCTTTGGACTAATCTTTCCCTTGTGTCTTTGGTTTTCTTCATTCTCGCTTGCTCCAGACAGGATGGGATCGGTGAAGTATCTTAGATGGTAGTTCACAAGCTTTTAAGACCCCAGACACTACTCACCAAAGGAGGATGTAGAACATTTTCCTTATAAACTACGTTATGTCAATTGAGCTAGGTGTCCCCCGAGACCAAGGTCCTCAGCCCTCAACCCAGTAACTTGGTCCCTCAAGGAGTTTGGATGTGTCTATGAAGCTTCCATAATCTTGTCTTGGTCAAGTTGTGCTGACTTCCCCAGTATTGTGTACTGTCTTACCCTTCGCCAAAGTTACCACTTACCTATTATCTAAAAAAAAAAAAAAACCAACCCAAACCCACTGCTGTCGATTTGATCCCAATTCATCTATTATCTAGTTAGTGTTTTCCCCTCCTCATCCCTCCCCTCCCTCATAACCATCAAAGATAGTTTCTTTCTGTGTGTAAACCTTTTCATGAATTTTTATAATAGTGGTCTCATATAGTATTTGTCCTTTTGTGATTGACTTATTTCACTCAGCATAATGCCCTCCAGATTCATCCGTGTTGTGAGATGTTTTGCAGACTCATCAGTGTTGTGAGATGTTTTGCAGAGTCATCATTTTTCTTTATTGTTGCGTAGTACTCCATTGTGTGTATGTACCATAGTTTGTTTATCCATTCATCT
>NW_004443963.1:2176208-2198632 GCF_000243295.1 Trichechus manatus latirostris | reverse complement strand
AGATGTTTTGCAGAGTCATCATTTTTCTTTATTGTTGCGTAGTACTCCATTGTGTGTATGTACCATAGTTTGTTTATCCATTCATCT
This sequence comes from Trichechus manatus latirostris, assembly GCF_000243295.1. Taxonomy (NCBI): domain Eukaryota; kingdom Metazoa; phylum Chordata; class Mammalia; order Sirenia; family Trichechidae; genus Trichechus; species Trichechus manatus. The sequence continues at coordinate 2,198,545 of NW_004443963.1, read as the reverse complement.
GTTGATGGCCACTTAGGTTGTTTCCATCTTTTGGCTATTGTGAACAATGCTGCAATGAACATGGGTATGCATATGTATATTCGTGTGACGGCTCTTATTTCTCTAGAATATATTCCTAGGAGTGGGATTGCTGGATCATATGGTATTTCTACCTCTACCTTTTTAAGGAAGCGCCATATCATTTTCCAGAATTGTTGTGCCATTTACATTCTCACCAGCAGTGCATAAGAGTTCTAAGCTCCCCACAGCCTCTGCAACATTTGTTATTTTCTGGTTTTTTGATTTGTGCCAGTAATATCGGGGTGAGATGGTATCTCGTTGTAGTTTTGATTTGTGTTTCTGTAATAACTAGTGATCGCAAGCATTTCTTCATGTGTCTATTAGCTGCCTGAATGTCTTCTTTGGTAAGTGTCTGTTCATATCTTTTGCTAATTTTTTAACTGGGTTATTTGTCTTTTTGATGTATAAGTGTTGGATTTTCCTATAGATTTTGGAGATTAGAACTTTGTTAGATTTGTCATAACCAACATTTTTTTTCCAAGTCTGTAGGCTCTCTTTTTAGTCTTTTGGTGAAGTCTTTTGATGAGCATAAGTGTTCAATATTTAGAAGATCCCTGTTGTCTAGCTTATCTTCTGGTGTTCGTGTATTGTTAGTTATATGTGTATCCTGTTTATGCCGTGTATTAGGGCCTCTAGCGTTGACCTTATTTTTTCTTCTATGATCTTTATAGTATTTGGTTTTATATTTAGGTCTTTGATCTATTTTGAATTAGTTTTTTTGTATAGTGTGAGGTATGGGTCCTGTTTCATTTTTTAACAGATGGACATCCAGTTTTGCCGGCATCATTTATTAAAAAGACTGTCTTTTCCCCATTTAATTGACTTTAGGGCTTTGTTGAAGATCAGGTGTATGGTCAAGTGATTTTTGACGACGGTGCTAAGTCCATTTGATGTGGAAAGAAGAGTCTCTTCAATAAATGGTGCTGGGAAAATTGGATTTCCACATGCAGAAAAATGAAACAGAATCCATGACTCACACCATGCACAAAGACAAATTCAAAATGGATAGAGGACCTAAATGTGCAAACTAAAACATAAAATTCCTAGAAGAAAAAACAGGGGCAACACCTTTCAACAATGGATTATCTAATATAATAACAAAAGCACAGACAACAAAAGACAAAATAAATATTTGGGACCTCATAAAAATTAAAAACTTTCGTTCATCAAAAGAGTGTGCCAAAAAATAAAAAGACAAGCTACCAACTGGGAAAATATCTTTGGAAACCATATATCTGCCAAGACTCTAATAACATATATATATATATATGTATGTATATAAAACTGTGACAACTTAATAACAAAAAGACAAATAATCCAATTATAAAATGGAAAAAGACTTGAATAGACGTTTCACCAAAGAGGACATTCAAATGGCCACCAAACATGAAAAGATGCTCAATGTCATTAGCCATCAGAGAGATGCAAATCAAAACCACAATGAGATGCAATTTCACTCTCACTAGGATGGCTAAGATTTAAAAAAACTGAAAATAAAAAATGTTGTTGAGGATGTGTGGAAATTGGCACCCTTACCCATTGCTGGTGGGAATGCAAAATGTTACAGCCATTGTGGAAAACAATGCAGCGGTTCCTCAAAAAACTAAAAATAGAACTACGATATGACCCAGCAATTCCACTCCTAGGTAATATACCCAAAAGACTTGAAAGCAGAGACTCAAACAGAGACTTGTACACTAATGTTCATTGCAGCACTATTCACAATAGGCAAAAGATGGAAACAACTTAAATGCCCATCAACAGATGAAAGAATAAACAAAATGTGGTACAAACATACAATGGAATACTACTCAGCTAGTAGGAGAAATGAAGTCTTGATACATGCTCCAATATGGATGGAGCTGGAAGACATTATGCTGAATGAAATAAGTCAGTTACAAAAGGACAAATACTGTATGACCTCACTTACATAAAAAGACAAAAAAAGGCAAATGTATAGAGACCAAAGTTTATTAGTGGTACCAGGGGTGGGAGTGAGAGGAGAATGGAGGGTTAATGGTAATGGAAATATCACATTGACTAAGGATAGGGTCGCACAGCCAATTACTGTAATTGCTGTTGATAAGTTGTACACCTGTAAAATGTTGAATTGGCAAAGTTTGTGTGATAGACATATTTACAACAATGACCCCCCCCAAAAAAAGAATAGCTGCTGAGGCTGCTTATGTACAACCAAATACTTCGTGCGATTTGGTTCCTTGGTTTGGAGGTTTAGGGTCATTGTTTCCTGGGACATCCAAGTTAATTGGCCTAATAACTTGTTTAGTGCTTCTGTTCTACCTCCTCGTTCATTGCATAGTGCCTCGGGTCTTAAAAGCTTGCAAGCGGCCATCCAAGGCACAGCAATTGATCTGTATTCATCTGGAGCAACAGAGGAAAAGAAGGAGCATCAGGAATAGAAGGATGATACGGAATGTGTGGCTAATTGCTTCCATGAACAATTGCCTCCTTTGCTATGAGACCAGAAGAATTAGATGGTGCCCAGCTACCATTACTGAACATTTTGATACAGGATTCTATAGAATAATCTTGATCAAAAGGAGGAAAATGGAGAACAGAATTTCAAATTCTCATGGACTCCAGACTTCCTAACCATGAAGATTGGATGAACCCCTGAAACTATTGCCCTGAGATAATCTTTAAACCTTAAACCAAAAAACCCCCTAAATGCTTCTTAAAACCCAACAATAGTTTAGCTTAACTAGTAAAAAATGTGTGCCTTGAACATTATTGTCCTTTAAGAACTATCTATGTGGGATTAAATTGACAACAGCAACTTGAAAGATTAGATAGGAACCTTAGGGGGCTGTGAGTTTATGTTAATGGGGGAGGAACAACTCAGAAAAGGATGAGAGTGGTTGCTCAACTTGAACAACGTAATCAGTGTCACTAAATCGTACATGTAGAAACTGTTGAATTGGTGTATGTTTTGCTGTGTATATTCTCAACAACAACAACAAAAAGATTGATGTAAGTGTTGCAGCAAGGTTTTATTTTAAATTGCTCTATTTTTTTTTTTAAAAAAAGATACTTCGCAAATACTTGATGGAAATCCACCACAATTTTCTAAAAACTTCCTTGCACAAAATGATTTTAGGCTCATCGTTCTTGAAATGAAAAAGATAGACGCCCACCTTCTTGCCATTCCTTAGTGTGACTTTGAGATTTACCTCACACTAAGTTCATACTGGAAGGCTTGCAGGCTATCAATAGAACTCTGCTCACTCGCCTTATTTTAAAGCTAAAGCACGTTAAGCCCTCTAAGCCTTTCCTCATAAGACATACCCTTCATCTCCCAAATTAGTCCTGGTGCCTTTGCTGGATCCCTTCCAAGACTCAGATGTTCTTTTAAGCTTCGTGTCCTACCACACCATGCAGTAGGCTACAGTAGTGAGAGTCCCTTTGCCTTAAAATCTCCTTTAATTTGTGAACCCTAATAAATGTCAGTTTCTGTATCTTCTACTACTTGCTTATAGCACTTACTGGAAAAACACAAAAAGATTCCAATTCTGACGAATATAGATCGCATTTACAGTCAATTTGTTTTCAGTAAGAAACCCAAAACAAAACAAAATTAAAAAACAAAAATTAAAGTACAGTGTACCTGACCTTGACCTATGATTTTCCACCTGCAGGTCTTTGTTCCTACTGTTTCCTGCTGCTGGAGCACATGTTCCCTCCCGTCACGGTGGGCCCACAGCTGATCCGTTTTGAAAGGAGCAACTCAAAGGTCATTTCCTCCACAAAGTCTTGTCTGGTGCTCCAGCTGAAAATAATATCTCACTTCTGTGAACACTTTGTATATACTGACTGTATGGTATGTGTTGTCTTGTCTACCTTCTATTGTCTTTATTTATGCGTGTGTCTTATTATTTAATCTAGAGATCTCAGCCTGGCAGTCTGTGAGCTAAATCCAGTTTCAAATGTGTTTTATTTGGTCTACATACTTGTTACGTATAAAAAATACAAAAATTATATAGAATATGAACTTCTGGATCCTCTTGGAAATACTGAGTCCAGGTAGAAACAATAAATAGGAGCTCAGTAGGGGCCACCCCAGTCTACTTCGTAGGCCACTTTACACATATGTGTTACCTTCCTAGCCCAGGTGGGCATTTGAATTGGCAATACCTATGAGCAAATCTGCTGCAAAAGATCTCTTTAAAGTTTTAAAAAGCAAAGATGTCACTTTGATGACTAAGGTGCGCTTGACTTAAGCCATGGCCTTTTCAATTACTTCCTACCCCTGTGAAAGTTGGACAATAAAAAAGGAAGACAGAGTAATTGATGCAGTCGAATTGTTGTTGTTAGGTACTGTCCCGTTGGTTCTGACTCATAGCAACCCAGTGTACAACAGAGTGAAACACTACCCGGTCCTGAGCCATCCTCACAATCATTGTTGCAGCCAGTGTGTCAATCCAACTCGTTGAGGGTCTTCCTTTTTATTGATGACCCTCTACTTTACTAAGCATGATGTTCTTCCCCAGGGTCTGGTCCCTCCTGATAACATGTCCAGAGTATGTGAGACAAAGTATCACTATCCTTGCTTCTAATGAACATTCTAGCTGTACTTCTTCCAAGACAGATTTGAATTGTGGTGTTGGAGAAAAACATCGAGTATACTGTGGACTGCCAGAAGAACGAATAAATCAGACTTAGATGAAATAAAATCACAACGCTCCTTATAAGCATGGATGTTGAGACTTTGGCTCACTTACTTTGGACTCATCATCAGGAAAGACCAATTGCTAGAAAAGGACATTATGTTTGGCAAAGTAGAGGGTCAGCAAAAATGAGAGAAACCCTCAGTGAGATAGATTGACACAATAGCTGCAACAATGGACTCAAAACATACCAACAACTGTGAAGATGGCACAGGACCGGGCAACGTTTCATTTTGTTATCATAAGGTCATCGTGAGTCAAAGCTGACTTGATGGTAACTAACAACAAGAAGTCTAGACTGTGTATTATTCTTGAGACAGGATCTTGTCTTAATCATCTTTACAGTCCATGGCTTGCAGTAGACACTTAGTAATTTGCAGCTGAAAAAATAAAGGTCTACGGGTTGAAAGCCAATTTTTTTTTTTTTATGGTGACTTTGAGATTATGTCATTAGGGCCTAAACAGTTCTTCCCACTCCGCTATTCCAGGATAACAATGTTCAGAATCAATCAATAAGTAACTAATTATCTTTTGCTATGTGTTGAAAGCTCGGAGATACAAAAGCAGGCATGTATGGACTCTGGTCCTCCCTACAGGGGCCTGTTTAAGATAACAAGAAATAAGCATATTAAATATTTTGTGAGCAAGATACCATTGTTATTTCAAGGCAGCACAGCAGAGTAAGGAACGAGACTCTGGAGTCAGACATGGGTTTATATCCTGGCTCTGCACTTAGAATCTTACGATGTTGATAAATTGTTTAACCTCTCTGAGCCTTAGTTTCCCTATTTTTTTGCTGGCCCCCTTCCAAGGTCTGGATGGGGGAATAATCATTTTGGCCCAGAGATATGTGGTAGGATTAAATGAGCTAACACATGTGAAGTCTTTGGCACGGTGACTTCACACAGTAAGTGTTCTACAAACAGAAGGAGTTATTACTGGCAGCTTAATGATCCAGAATCATCTGTGGTATATAATGGCCCATTTAATCAGTATACAAATTTCACGAAGCCCTATTTCCCATCCAGTCTGTGTATCAGGCAGTTTGCTCTACTCTACAAAAAAAAAAAAAAAAAAAGGCTCCTTATATTCATGGTTTTCTCTATGTGTCATTGCTGACTCTGTGTGGGTGTGATGGAAAAGATCCGTTTGTCACCACAAGTCCTTTTGCATTGTGGACATGTAAAGGCCAGCCCTTGGTCTGCAGCTGTAGCTGCTATTTGCAGCACTGGGGTGTCTGCTATGAGACTCTGGCACTCAGATTTATTTTCTGCCCTGGGCCTTTGTTTGAAAAGAGCCTGGTCCTGCCCAGCTGCCCCGATGGTTTCTGCTGTCTTCAGAGTGCCCTCATTTTGCCTCACTGGTTGAAGGTGTACTTCCTCCTTCAGCTCCTTCCCAGAGAATTCAGGGAAAAAAAATCATTATTATCATTTAGTGAGTGCATACTGTATCTGGGGCATCGTGCTAAGCATTTTACATGTATTATCTCATTTAATACTCATAAAACACTAGGAGATGGATACCATTGTTATCCCCATTTTAAGATGGGAAAACTGAGGTATAAGATGGTTAAATAATTTTCCAAAACTCACACAGCAAGAGATGGAGCCAGGGTTTGAAAGCAGGTATGTTTTATAGGATCTATGATCTTAACCACTAAACTATACTTCCTCAAATAAATTTAGGAGAACATCTTTCTTTTGGGGGGCAGTGGCGGTTCAGTGGTAGAATTCTCACTCCCCATGTGGGAGACCTGGGCTTGATTCCTGGCCAATGTACCTCATGCACAGCACCACCCATCTGTCAGGTCTATCAGTGGAGTCTTGTGTGTTGCTATGATGCTGAACAGGTTTCAGCAGAGCTTCCAGACTAAGATGGACTAAGAAGAAAGGCCTGATGATCTGCTTCCAAAAATCAGTCCATGAAGACCCTATGGATCACAAACAGAACAATCACAATGCAATTAAAGAGAATGTTGACACATTGTGGGAAATGTAACTATTGTCACTGAACAATTTGTGTAGATATTTTCAAATGGGCACCTAATTTGCTGTGTAAACTTTCACCGAAAACACAATAAAATATCATTTAAAATAAATAAATAAAATAAGCTGGAAGAAAACCATATGGATCTCAAAGGTCAGATCCACAACCAATCATGAAGATTGTGCAGGACAGGGCAGCTTTCATTCCGCCGGGCATGGGGTGGCCATGAGTCAGGGGTGAATCTATGGTGGCTAACAACATCTTTCCTTTGGAAACACATTTATTTCCACCTGAGTTGCTCCCTTAGCATGATAGAGGGGGTGACAAAGAGATCCATCTCTAGGCCCGCTGTGACAGAAGATCAGTAGTGGCTGCCTGGAACACTGCTTTAAGGACTCTGAATCCCATCTGGGCTAAGTGAAGAAGAATGAAGTGATCAGTTAGCAAAGTCTGCAATGGCCTTTCTGAGTGCATATTTACTGATTATGAAGGAGAACCAAAAAACAAACAAACAAACAAAAACCTATTGCTGTCAAGTCGATTCTGACTCATAGCGACCCTTTAGGACAGAGTAGAATTGCCTCATAGGGTTTCCAAGGAGCAACTGGTGGACTCCAGCTGTAGACCTTTTGTTTAGCAGCCGAACTCTTGACCCCTGCCCACAAATAAGGAACTTAGTATGGTAGTGGAGTGTAGAGGGGAATTGCTAAGTGTCTCTGGAGCTCCAAGACTCAAGTCTGAACAAAATCTCTGGTTCTAAATGGCCTCAATTAACTGGAATGATATCTATCTTGTGAGAAGGCAACCTCCATTAACTAGTAAAATAATTATCTTTGTTAAGCAAGTGTGTATTTTTTTCTTTTTAAACTCCAGGATTATTTAGAGCTAAGTGTAGACATGTTTCAGAGAATCAAAACCACATTGTTAATTATTTTTGTTTTAATATTTGGCCTTTGTACTTATGATATTTAAATTAGAGTTACAAGACTGTTTCTTGTACTTGTGATATGTAAGAGATAGTCTTATAACTCCAATTTGAAATGTGTAATTGAGTCATTGATTTAGACTTGCAGTTTTAAGTCAAAATCTCACTAAGTTTATGGGCAATATTGGAACATCTCAGAGAATTTTATTCTACATACACATACACACACAGGAATTATTTAAGTATTTAAGGTTTTATTTAATTTATAAAAGTAAAATATTTAAAAAGGAAACCAAGTATGTTAAACTTACAAAATATAGCCTGTAAGAGTGATGTGCTGTTCTAGAAAGTTATTTTAACTAAGTTCGTAAATGAAACTATATAATGATAATATGTTTTCTTAAAAGTGGTGCCTAAAATTTGCAGAGGTAAAAATATAATAATCAAATGTGTAAGCTGAATTTAAAAATTAAACAAAGCTAGGTTGATGAATGTGGAATTATAATAAATTTAATACCAATTTTTATTCCAAAATCAATTTCTGAATAATATTTTCTGCATACAAAAGCCTCAAGGGCACCCTAGACTTTCCACACACAGGAAACATCTCTTACCTGTTATTTGATTTAGTTACAGTGGGGCAAACAGCTAACTTGCTCAGGTGGTAACTGAAAGTTTGGTGGTTCAAGTCTATCCAGAGTTGCCTTGAAAGAATAGCCTGGTGACCTACTTCCAAAAAATCAGCTATTGAAAACCCTATGGAGCACAGTTCTACTCGACACATATAGGGTTGCCATGAGCTGGAATTGACTCAACGTCAACTAGTTTAAGATTACCAAGTCTTTTATGGCCAACTCTTACAAGGGTCCCCAATTCAATTCAGCTCAACACCCATTTATTTAGAACTTACTCTGGGCCTGGCACAATGTTAGAACTGGGCATACAATAAAGAAAAAGACTGTGTCTGCCCTCAGTGATTCTCTAGACAAGTGAACAGTTCATCTCGTTACAGTCACATTATCACCCTTGAGGTGGTGGGATGGGTTGGGCACCTCTTCAATACCAGCTAGTGGACTAGAGCTCTTGTTGCTGAACCCATCTTGCCATTTTTGGTTTCATGGTAACACCACGAAACTATTCAAGAAGCCAGATACTATTTCTTTCCTTGATTGAAGAAGAATATGTCTCCACCTGCACAGAAAACTTCTTAGAGTCAAAGTTACATTAGTCCCACAGAGTGGCTGCTGTTTCTCCTGTCTTCCACATCATGGCTAGTATCTCCACCATCAACCCAGTTATCCAAGCCGTAAGACTTGGCTCCGCATTGGCCTCACCATCTTCTAATAGATCCTACTGAGTCTATTTCCACCATAACACCATAGCCCTTTCCCTTCTCAGGGGCAAGGGAGATTATCATAATTGCACGTATAAACAAAGTCTCCAGTTACCTTCATTTATCTTTGCTGATCTAGGACTTGCCTCCTGGAACATATTCCCAAACATGTTTCCAAGTAGAAGATCTACAGAGTCATGTCCCAAACACATTTTGCATAAAAGCCTAAATCTCCAATTATATTTCAGTTTTTAAATTCTACTGTTTGCCTGTCACCCTGGGCCCTCCATATAGGACATTAACCTTCTCCCATGAAGTCTGGATGTGTTCTAGTATCCCAATTAGGGAATTCTATGTTTTCTCCAAGTTTCTCAAAGGGCGACTCAAGAAGACAAAGTAAAGTATTATAACGAAATATGCAAAGACCTGGAGACAGAAAACCAAAAGAGAAGAACATGCTCAGTATTTCTCAAGCTGAAAGAACTGAAGAGAAAATTCAAACCTTGAGTTGCAATATTGAAGGATTCTTCACGGAAAATACCAAACGACCCAGGAAGCATTAAAAGAAGATGGAAGGAATACAAATTCACTGTACCAAAAAGAACTGGTCAACGTTCAACCATTTCAGAAGCACATGATCAAGAACTGATGGTACTGAAAGAAGAGGTCCAAGCTGCATTGAAAGCATTGGTGAAAACCAAGGCTCCAGGAATTGATGGAATACCAACTGAGATGTTTTCAACAAACAGATGCAGCACTGGAAGTGCTCACTTGTCTATGCCAAGACATTTGGAAAACAGTTACCTGGCCAATCAACTGGAAGAGATCCATATCTGTACCCATTCCAAAGAAAGGAGATCCAACAGAATGCAGAAATTATTGAACAATATCATTAATATCAGACATAATTAAATTTTGCTGAAGATCATTCAAAAGTGGTTACAACAGTGCATCGACAGGGAACTGCAGGAAAGTCAAGCCAGATTCAGAAGAGGATGTGGAACAAGAGATCATCATTGCTGATGTCAGAAGGATCATGGCTGAAAGTAAAGAATACAAAAAAAAAAGATGTTTACTTGTGTTTTATTGACTATGCAAAGGCATTTGACTGTGTGGATTATAACAAATTATGGATAACATTGTGAAGAATGGGAATTCCAGAACACTTAATTGTGCTCATGAAGAACCTGTACTTAGACCAAGAGGCAGTTGTTTGAATAGAACAAGGGGATACTGCATGGCTTAAAGTCACGAAAAGTGTGTGTCAGGGTTGTATCCTTTCGCCATACTTATTCAGTCTGTATGCTGAGCGAATAATCCAAGAAGCTGGACTATATGAAGAAGAACGGGGCATCAGGATTGGAGGAAGATTCATTAACAACCTGTGATATGTGAATGACACAGCCTTGCTTGCTGAAAGTGAGGAAGACTTGAAGCACTTACTGATGAAGATCAAAGACCATAGCCTTCAGTATGGATTACGCCTAAACGTAAAGAAAACAAAAATCCTCACAAGTGGGCCAATAAGCAACATCATGATAAACAGAGAAAAGACTGAAGTCGTCAAGGATTTTATTTTGCACGGATCCACAATCAATGCCCATGGAAGCAGCAGTCAAGAAAGCAGACATTTGCATTGGGCAAATCTGCTGCAAGAGATATCTTTAAAGTGTTAAAAAGCAAAGATGTCACTTTAAGGACTAACGTGCACCTGACCCAAGTCATGGTGTTTTCAATCGCCTCATATGCATATGAAAGCTGGACAATGAGGAAGGAAGACCAAAGAAGAATTGATGCCTTTGAATTATGGTGTTGATGAAAAAATATTGAATATACCATGGACTGCCAGAAGAACAAATAAATCTGTCTTGGAAGAAGTACAGCCAGAATGCTCCTTAGAAACAAGGATGGCAAGACTTCCTCTCATGTACTTTGGACATGTTATCAGGAGGGATCAGTCCCTGGAGAAGAACATCATGCCTGGTAAAGCAGGGGGTCAGTGGAAAAGAGGAAGACCCTCAACGAGATGGATTGACACAGTGGCTGCAACATGGGCTCAAGCATAAAAATGATTGTGAGTATGGCGCAGGACTCGGCAGTGTTTTGTTCTGTTGTACATGGGGTCATTATAAGTTGGAAGCGACTCGATGGCACCTAACAACAACAACAACAAGTTTTCTACAGAAAGATCCTAAAGAGAGAGTGAAGACATGGTGCCCAACAGCCTCTTAGAACTTTCTTATAGAGATTGAGATCCTTCCCACAAAAATCCTACTGATTCCCAGGGCTGTGTGTGGATGGGCTGTCTGAACTGCCCAAGCTAACACCACAGTGCTAACATTTTAAAACTGAAACTAAGGCAACCAATTTGGAAAAATGATTGGCAGTACTTATAAAAGCTTACCGTGAGCCAGCAATTCCACTCCTAGTTATATACCAACAGAAATGTATTCATATGCTCATGATAAGACAAACAACAACATTATTCATAATAGCAAAAAAACAGCAAATAATCCAATTGCTCATCTATAGTATAATGGATAAATTGTGGTATATGCACACAAGGGAATACTAGACAGCAATGAGAATAAATGATATGGATGAATCTCATGCACCTAATGAACAAAAGATGCCAAACACAGAAAGGGCATACTATATGACTCCACCTTACAAAGAACAAAGCTGGCAAAGCCAACCTATGCTATTCGAAGTCAGAGAGTAGTTACCTTGTTGGCGGGGAGGGGGAGGTATAGTGACTGAAGAGGGCACAAGAGTGCTTCTGGGGTGCTAATACTATTCTGTTTCTTGATCTAGATGCTGGTTACATCAGTGTATACTGTTTGTGAAAATTAATTAAACTAGACACGTGTAATAAATGTACTTTTCTGTATGTATAAACTATTGCCCAGATAAAATCTTTAAACCTTAAACCAAAAATATCCTCTCAAGTCTTCTTTACTTGGACAAGGCAGTCCCATCGAGTTCAAGCTCTCACAGTTTCACAGGTTTCACTGTACTATTCTATTTTCTTATATTTAAACATTTTTGTGGTAAAAATATAAAAATGGTAAAAAAATAAAATTAAAAAAACAACTTCTTTTCCACCCCATGCTAATTGTGACTGGAAAGAGGCTATCGTGAGGAAACAAAATCACCTTTCCCTCCTTCCTCATAGTGTGAAATCTTTGGAAAATAGTAATTTAGTAAAAACCCCTTTCGCCAACATGTTAAGATGGTGGGTTAACCAAAAAGATGCTCTAATTTTATAAATGATACATAAGTTAAGCATTTTTAATATAAACTCTATAAATGTACATTCAGCCATCAATCTTGGTGATGTAAGACTAAGCCCTTCTCTTTGTTAGATATGCTGATTAGAGATTCTTGCTGTCTTTACTGGAGCCCTGGCAGTGCTGTGGTTAAGAGCTTGGCTGCTAACCAAAAGGTCAGCAGTTCAAATCCACCAGCAGCTCCTTGGAAACCTTATGGGGCAGTTCTACTCTGTCCTACAGGGTCACTATGGGTCAGAACCGACTCTATGGCAATGGGTGAGGCTGTCTTTATTACATAAATGATATCCATGTGATTTCTAATATTTGTTTTTCAAAGGTAGAACAAAGAATTCTTCCGGACTTTTACCATTTCCTAGGTCTGTTACAATTGTTTCACCACACCTAATTTGACTTTTTTTTTTTTGCAACTTATATTTATTTACTCATTCAACTACTTTTTATAGAAACAATCCTCCACATCACATTTCATCTGTTTACTTAATATTTAATTAAATTCCAGTAACAAGTATAACTGGCATGAACAGGTTTGGGAACAAACAAGACTCTTGGTAAGCCTGTAGCTCAACTGGTAGGAACAGAAAAAAGCCGGTGTACTTAAGAGTAGTCCAGGGTGCTAGGGGCATCAGTCAGTATGTTTAGAGGGAGTGAAGCGAGGTGGCTAATTTTGCCAGTCAGTTAAGTGAGGTGGATAAAGATAGTTAAGATAGTAATATATCTGTTGTTTTGTGAATCCTCACTGTGAGTCAAGTGCTATGCTGAGCATTTTGCATACGTTATTTCATTTAATCCTTCTATTTTGCATACACTATTTTATTTCATCCTTACATTATCCATGAAAATTATCCTCACCATTTCACAGATGAGAAAAATTTCAGAGAAATTGAGTAATTGAGCCAAAGTTACATACTTAGGAAGTAGAGGAGTCAGAATTTGAACCTGGGTTGTTTGTCTCCAAAGCCCACACCTTAACCACTATATTCAGTCAGTCATGAAAAGCTGGAAAGAAATAAGATGTGTCCCCATTTCCTAAACTAGGATAATTCTAGTTTATCAGAAATTTCCTCCACTTGAAAATCTCAGAGCATCATTGTTGTTAGCTGCGTTGAGTCGACCCCCATCTCATGATGACTCATGCTCAGTGGAATGAAGCACTGCCTAGTCTTGTGCTATCCCCATGATCAGTTTCTAATTGGAGCATTGTGATCCACAGAGTTTTCACTGGCTGATTTTCAGAAGCAAATTGCCAGGCCTTTCTTCCTAGTCCATCTTAGTCTGGAAGCTCCACTGAAACTTGCTCAGCATCATAACAACACACAAGCCTCCACTAACAGACAAGTGGTCACTGCGCATGAGGTGCATTGGCCGGGAATAGAACCAGAATTTCCCATATGGAAGGTGAGAATTCTACCACTGAATCAGTGCTGCCCCCTCTCAGAGTACCATTAAACCACCAAATCAATTCAGATTCATAGCAACCCTATATGACAAAGTAGAACTGCCCCATAGGGTATCCAAGGCTATAATCTTTATGGAAGCAGACTGCCACATCTTTCTCCCTTAGAGAGGCCGGAGGGTTGGTACTGCCTTTCGTTTATCAGTCGGGCGCTTAACCACTATGCCACCGGAGTTCCTAGACTATCATTCCAAAACCATAAACCCCATTGCTGTGGAGTCTCATATTCCGACTCTTAGTGACCCTACAGGACAGAGTAGAACTCCCCCATAGGGTTTCCAAGGCAGTAAATCTTTATGAGGAGCAGAGTATCATTACCAAACCAAAAAACCCAAACCCATTGCTGTCGAGTCAATTCCGACTCATGGTGACCCTATAGGACAGAGCAGAAATGCCCCATTGGGTTTCCAAGGAGCGGCTGGTGGATTCAAACTGCCAGCCTTTTGGTTAGCAGCTGAGCTCTCAACCACCGTACCACCTTAGTGAATGAGGGGTGGGGTAATATACTGGAGGAAGCCAACTATCCAGTTTCATCCTCTCCTATGAAACTGGCTGTGAAAGAAGAAAAAGAAAAAGACAGTGACAAGGACCATAAATAGTAGTCATCAGGCACGCTCAGAATAAAAGTTTACTTTCTTTAAATAACAATTGTTGTGATACCTTTGGATCTCTACATAAATCAGACCCTCTTTACTTCCCAACTGTCTTGGTTATGTCATTAGCACAGTTCAGATACCCCTTTCTGAGGAAGGGAGAAAAAAAAAATCAAAATTTAACCAGATGCTTGTAAGTTTCACAGTGAATATCAAATAGGAAATTTATTTTAGATTTTGACAGGTGGTTTGCTACTCTGCTACACACTAGCATCCGCAAGAGAACCCTTAAAAAATACCCATGCTGGAGCTTCACTGTCTTGCCCTGCTCCATTCTGATTTGATTCAGTGGGGTGGGGCTCCAGCATCAGTATTTTTTGTGTGTGTGTTCCCCCAGGTGATGGAAATGTGTAGCCAGGATTGTAAACGACAGGACTCAACAGTCAGACTTTGAAGGGCCCAGTGGCTGCAGTTGGAAGGTCTGGAAAAAGGGCTTTGGCAGGCAGAGCTCACTTTATGTTGTGGTGTTGTTAGCTGCTGTTGGTTCCTGACTCATGGTAACCCCATGCACAATGTTGGACCTGTGTGATCCACAGAGTTTTCATTGGTTGATTTTCTGGAAGTAGATCATCGGGCCTTTCTTCCTAGTCTGTCTTAGTCTGGAAGCGCTACTGAAACCCGTTCAGCATCATAGCAACAGGCAAACCTGATGAGTGATGGCTGTGCATGCGATACATTGGCCAGGGATTAAACTCAGGTCTCCTGCATGGAAGGCAAGAATTCTATCACTGAACAACCATTGCCCCTGGATCACTTTATTCAATATTTCTGAAAGGCCACTGTAACCAGAACACCACCTTACTTGCTGGCTTTATGATTTCAAAAGGCCTATTCTTCATCTGTGGCTGCTCACTGATAACTTAAGCTCCTTTGTCAAGTAGCTGCTAATCACAAAATACACCGAGAAAGTTGATATACAAGGAATTCTGTGGTGAGCCGTTCTATGATGTGAAAAACAATCCCTGCTTATTTTTAAAAAGCCTAACACTGAGCTGAGTATTAGTCATCCTATTCTGTTCATAAGTCCTATTGAAAAAAATCAGTTTTCTTTCCCATTTCCAACCAAAGTTATCATTTATCTTTTAAAAACTCAACTTATGCTATCATGGAATTTTGGTGCCGTATCAGAGTTTGAGTAAACAAAATTTAAAAAAACACAATGCTGATGGGAAATTTGGCATCGGATACTGGAGATGGTTGCACAACAAGATTAATGGAACTAGTGTCACTAGATGGTACACGTGAAAAATGTTGAATTGGCAAATGATGTGTTATACATATTTTTACCACAATAAAAAAAAAAACCCACAATGCTGTAGCTAAAGAAGAAGAAAATGTGTATGTTGTGCATAAATACAGGGGCATATAATTCCACATTTTTAGCCTTTTAAATTGAAAATTTACCTTGTATTTACTTTTTTCCCAATATCAATATTGGCGTACTCTGGAGCAGAGAAGTAAACCTAATGATGTACTTATTCAGCTACCTTAGAAGACAACAATGATATTTTTGTATTTCATTGGTCTGGATGACCTATTTATGAAATATTCTGTTAGAAAATATACTAACATTAAAATCTCTGAGTTTGAAAAGAGAAGGAGGAAAACAGAAAATAAGATATGGATTTTTTTAAGGACAATCATTTCTCGGACTATGGTGTTGAAAAGCAAAGATGTCGCCTTGAAGACTAAGGTGCGCTTGACCCAAGCCATGGTGTTTTCAATCGCCTCATATGCACACGAGATCTGGACGATGAATAAGGAAGACTGAAGAATTGACGCCTTTGAATTGTGGTGGTGGCGAAGAATTTTGAATATACCATGGACTGCCAAAAGAACAAACAAATCTGTTTTGGGAGAAGTACAACCAGAATGCTCCTTAGAAGCAAAGATGGTGAGACTACTCACCATCTCACGTACGTTGGACATGTTATCAGGAGGGATCAGTCCCTGGAGAAGGACATCATGCTTAGTAAAGTAGAGGGTCAGTGAAAAAGAGGAAGATCCTCAACGAGATGGGTTGACACAGTGGCTGCAACCATGGGCTCAAGCATAACAACGATTGTGAGGATGGCGTAGGACTGGGCAGTGTTTTTTCTGTTGTCAGTAGGGTTGCTATGAGTCGGAACCAACTTGATGGCACCTAACAACAACAACGGTGATGATAAGCAAACCCTGTACATCACACTATAAAATTTTCCATCATACTACAAAATTTTCCCCAGAAGGCCCAAAGAAGAATTTTCACAGTGCCACACGGCACAGTTGGCCAAATGTATCCCAAACTGTTATTTTCTCTTTCCTTCCAAACCCAAAAGCTCATCTGTCTTATCTTCTGAGAGAAAATCCCATGTGCCTAAATTGTTCTATTTGGAGGGATGAGAACTCTGTCGGGATGTTTTCATATTTATAGAAAAAAGTAAAGCACGAATTCCCAGTTGTCTCATGTTTTTCATGAAAGTTTTATTCAAGGTCATATTAAGGTTATCTGCAGGAAAAAATGTATGTTCACCTTCATCAAAATGGTTCTATTTTGGTTTTTAACAAAGTAAAATGCTGAACTCTTATTCTGAAATTTTCTAACTCATGTTTTTTGTTTTTTTTTAAAAAGAAAACTGACACATGTCCAAGAAGTATTGTTTCAACACAAAACAAAATGATATGTCATCACATTTTTTAAAATTATACTTTGCTCTTCCTTCCTTCCTCATTGGTCATTTTAAATGGGAATATTTATAGATTTGAAGAAATGGATACTTTGCAGATATTTCTCCTATCAACTGTTCATACTTAAGGAGATTTATTGGGTCATTTCCCTAAGCATAATTGACTAAAAATGATCTCAACACGACCCCTCAACGTCCACATGATCACGTGCTCCCCTCTATAAGCTGAGTAAATCCGACTAAGACATGCATCAGATGTTTTTTAAGAAAAAGAAGTACTTCTACAAACTTGGAAAAAAATTGTTTCAGCCCCTAGAATTTCCCAGTTTCTAAAGAGAGAGAGAGACTGGTTGAGAGGCCCGCCTTTCTTATGGGGGAAGATTCTTCATCCCAAAATAAACTCTTCCTGCTCAAGTTAGAGCCTCGGGTTTAAAGTATCAGCATCCTGGAACCAGAACAATACAAACATGGGATCAGAGGAATGAGACAGGAGCATATGTACGTGATGTGATCATTGCTTTGTTAGTACAGGCTCAGTAACATGTTGGGAATGCATCTAAGTTAGGGGGATTTTAGTCAAACATAAAGAAAGACTAGGTGCCATCTACTGGTGAAGAAACTGAAAATAAGTCACACTTTCCATTTCTCCAACAAAACTCAATGTCTTTTCAGACGATTCTGTTGAATTTGGTAGGTGCCGTTGAGTCGGTTCTGACACATAGTGACCCTACATACAACAGAATGAAACACTGCCATCCTCACAATCATTGCTATGTTTGAGCCCATTGTTGCAGCCACTGTGTCAACCCATCTCATCAGGGGTCTTCCTCTTTTTCACTGACCCTCTACTTTACCAAGCATGATGTCCTTCTCCAGGGACTGGTCTCTCCTGATAATATGTCCAAAGTACCTGACACAAAGTCTTGCCATCCTTGCCTACAAGGAGCACTCTGCCTGTACCTCCTCTTAAACAGATCTGTTCGTTCTTCTGGCAGTCCATGATATATTTAATACTCTTCACCAGCACCCTAATTCAATCCTAGCTGGTTGTAGGATATACAAATCATCATCATGTGATCATGATACATTGGAAAGGCTGTCTAACTCATTCCCCAGACTTATTTGGAGCCCTATACTTCCATTTCTAGAAATTTATTCTAAAAAATTTTGTGCAGAAGATACTAAAGATTACATAAAAGAATGTTCACAGGGGCACTGTTTGCAATTGTGAAAAAAGAATGAAGAGTCCGATGATGGGAGTCTGATTAAATATATCATGGTATATCTGCTACACAATGGCATGTACAAAGGAGCTTACAGTCATCTAAAAGAATGAAGTAGAGTTATATGTATTGACATGGAGCAATATGTTCAAGATACGTCAAGAACATATAAGCAAGTTGTAGAACTGTATTATAAAATGATCCTGTTTTGTAAATATTAATGATAATAATATGGAGGATTATTTATTAAACTAGTAACAGTTTTCCTTTTTGTTTAACCATATATAATTTCTAACCAGGATAAAAATTACATACTATCATGTAAAATTTATAACCAACAAAAATAATTCAAAAAGGAAACTGATGGGAAGTTTTATCTATGCAATATTTTGTTTTTTAAATGTTATACCTGTTAAAGATAAAAAAAACTTATACTTTTTTAAAAAAACTTTGGTTTATATATACATCTAGGAATTTATTCTACAAGAAGCACTTGCACCATATGACCAAGATTATATAAAAGGATTTAGATATAGATAAGATATAGAAAACTATAAAAATAAAGGGGGGGGGGGGAAAACAACCCGTGCTATGGAAAAGAAAAACTAAACCACCTGAAATTCCATTACGCAAACATTCGATGTTGTTAGTACATTTCCTTCCTTTCTATAGCGATTTCCACTGTTCAGTAGCATATAAGTAGTATATACTTTATCTGCTACTTTTCTATGTCACATTATAATAACTCTATTAACTGCCCAGTTTATACGAAATGTGTTCTTTTTCATTTCCTGTACTGTACTGTATCTTGATGTAATTTAAAACAAACTGTTTGCAGCTTTTCCCTTCCATTTTAACCTCTTCTCTTTGTTAACCTTGTTTAAATATTGTTTTCATGCTGTCACCAAGGCTAAAGCTCTGCCATCTTCCAAAATAGAGACCAAGGAAACGATCAGATTTCTTTTATGCTCAACTCAGCACAATAACTTGGCTGATGGAATAAATACATGCTGAACCGTGGCATACATGGCCTCATGAATAAAGGGCTGGTTGAAAATATCACACTTCTTGTAAATTCTGACAAATTAAGAAAACAATATCCTCTGGTGAAATGAAACCAACTGGAAAGATTTTGTTAAGGAAAAAATCTAGTTGGCTTAATCTAATTTGAATCCCAGTGAAGAACATCGTAAGCCCCTAAGAAAGCTTATTTGGAAGAGAAGTGTTTGATAAGTCCAGCTATATACTTCTTTCTTTAACTGGTAAAGAGACTCCTAGTGGATTTGGAAAAGCAAAAATAAGGGGTTTATGCAATCCTGAGTGTTGACGGAAAGTTTTATTCCAGTGCGAGACTTGACTAAAAAGGGAGAAAGAATGACTGGGGTGATGATGACAGGCTGAAGACTTGTGGGTTTAACTACATGAGGCCCTACTGTATTACACTCAGAATTATTTTGGGATGGTCACGAGAGCGCTTGAACCCTAAACAAAGAAACTCTCCTTGCCTTGTCCTATTGCAGATGAAACTAGAGTGTTTCAAGGGCCCAGAATCTGAAGCCACTGTGAAAACCCCAACCACAGGGCTAGTAAATGTGGGTCTTTTCCATTCTTTTGCGTTGCATTCTCCTAAAAACACAGCATTCCAAAACACATATTTAGTCCTGTTTTCCCATAGAGTTTATAATGGTCTGCTTAAGGGAACATTCGATATGACTGATGGCACACAGAGCAAGCATCTGATATAGCTGGTGACAGGTACAGTAAGGAACTCTTAGTAACTCCGGTTACATGTGGTTTTAGCCAACTTTGTCCTCATAGCACTGCCCTGGGTACTGGTGAGACTTGAATTTAGAAAAGGAAAAAATAGCATTGCCAAGAACACATGCCTAAAGCCAGCTTCCCTTGCAGATAAGCAATTCAGGAACATTCAAGCCTTTCCTGTGACAGACACAGGAAAATAAATTTAAAAATAATCATAAAGAGAAAAACACTTAAAACAAACAAACAAAAAGGAAGCAATAAGCCATACCATGCTAAAACCAAAAAACCAAGCCTGTTGCCGTTGAGTCAATTCTGACTCATGGCCACCCTATGTGACATAGTAGAACTGTTCCATAGGGGGTTTTGGGGCTGTAATCTTTACAGACACAAACCGTCAGGCCTTTCTTCCATAGCGCCACTGGGTGAGTCCAAACCACCAGGCTTTAGGTTAGTACCCTATTGCAAACCACTTGTGCCACCCAGTGACCTTACACCATGCTTAATCAAAACCAAACCTGTTGCTGTTGATTTGATTCTGACTCATAGCGACCCTGTAGGACAGAGTAGAACTGCCCCGTAGGGTTTGGAAGGAGTGGCTAGTGGATTCGATCTGCAGACCTTTGGTTAGCAGCCAGGCTCTTGACCATGGTGTCACCAGGGCCCCCATGCTTGGTTGGATGGTATTAATTTAACATCCCTCCAAGTTCAACAATACTCTGTATCTGCTCTGGAAAACATCTCTCTGACAAGTCAAGACGTTGATCGCAAGCCCTGTCTTAGATTGGTGCCAGCTAACTGGAATCTTTCTCCCTTTCCTTCCATTTGCCTGAACTTGACTAAGATCCCAGATGAATACAGATCTTTCATCTCAGCAGCAGACTTCCAGGTAGTTATAAATATAAGCTCAAATTGTCTAACTCATGTGGTTAGGTTTTAATCTCTGATTACGAAGTGCTAATGGTTTCAGTGAATACCTGGACAAAAATCTTCATGCTTTCTTTGCTGGGGATATATTATGACAATAATATATTATCTGAACAAATAACGACTCAGTCAAACGAAAACTTCTCCCAGCCCCTTCGTTTTTTTCCTTCGTACTATTCATATTTAATTTTAATGTCCAGCTTCTATTTCACCAAAAAGTTTAATATAAGAAGAAAACCATATTCAATTTTCCATCTCGGTAGAGCAAATATAGCAATTTACTGGTTACTATTTATCAACTACAACAATTCCTATCAGAAGCACGACGAGAAGGTAAGGGGGCAGGGAAACTAGATTACTGGAAACAGAACAACCAGAACAGAATTAATGAGAATGCTGACACATTGTGAAAAATGTAGTCAATATCACTGAATAATTTGTGTAGAAATTGTTAAATGGGAACATAACTTGCTGTGTAAACTCTCACCAAAAACACAATAAAAGGGGACCTCATAATACCATCAAGAAAGCAGTGCCGGGAGCAGAGCACGTCCTTTGGACCGGGGTCCCTGCGCTGAGAAGCTCCTAGTCTGAGGGAACACTGATGAGAAGGCCGAGAGAGAGAAAGCCCTCCCCTGGAGCTGACACCCTGAATTTGGACTTTTAGCCTACTTTACTGTAAGGAAATAAACTTCTCTTCGTTAAAACCATCCACTTGTGGTATTTCTGTTATGGCAGCACTAGATGATTAAGACAGAATTTGGTACCGAGAGAGTGGGGTGCTGCTGTAACATACCTAAAATGTGGAAGCGGTTTTAAAACTGTGAATGGATAGACGTGCAGCAGTGACAGAGGACCAGCAGCAACAGAGAACCTACAGCAGCAGAACCAGGAGACCAGTGAAAGATGGTGCTGGAGCCAACCCACGGAGCGAAAGAGCTGAATGCCTGTGAGCAGGAGGCTTCCTGGCGGAGTGGGGTGCCTCTGGGCACTTATCAGTGGAGCTAGGCTTGCCAACCCATGGAGCAAGGGAGCTGAGTGCCTGTGTACAGAAGGCTTCCTGGCGGAGTGGGGTGCCTCCAGGCACTTACCGGTGGAGCTACAGAGCTTTGGAACACTTGCCCCCAGCAGGGCAGATGCGGGCGTGAGGCCCGAGGGCCGAGAGGCCATAGGAAGCAGAAGGTGAAGAGACAAGGCACACAAGAAGCCGAGCTGCTTCAGTCTCAAAAGGTATGGCCATGACCTCAGGGGTTTCAAAGAGTGGAGCCATGGCCTCTGGTGTTTCTAAGGGTGGAGTTGTCACTCCGATGGACTAGGAGAATGGTGCGCCTAAAGCCAAGGGAGCAGAGTTGCTGTCCCAGTGGGCCTGGAAGGC